>NC_041380.1:246277101-246339029 GCF_002162155.2 Triticum dicoccoides | reverse complement strand
TCTGGTTCCCATTCGAGCGGGCCTAGATTCCTTCAACGGAGAGATATAGGCAGAGGACTTCCCCAATCCATCTGGGGAGAACGAGTATGTTTCGTCCCCTACCTGCTGAGGGGCATTGGATTTCCCATTCATCCGTTCCTCCGAGGGCTTCTAGAATATTATGGCCTCCAGTTGCACAACTTCACCCCTACCTCCGTTCTGCACATCGCGGGTTACGTCACTTTATGTGAATTATTCCTGGGTATCGAGGCTCACTTTGATCTATGGAGGAAGTTGTTCTGCCTTGTCCCGTGTAATCACGAGGGGTCCATATTTGAAGTGGGCGGAGCCAAAGTATGGCGTATTGCCGATACTGGATATCTGTCCGGCACACCAAGGAAGGTATCCGAAGAATGGCCTTCCGAATGGTTCTATTGAGGACGTCGCGCTTCCCAACTCAGTTCGAAAGGGTCTTCCTGAATTTGCAAGCGTTCCGTTGAAGAAACACCACAGTTGGTGTCCTCAGAGTCTGGAAGAGGAGGACAACGCAGAAGTTCGGCAGCTAATGAGCAAGATAAAGATGCTCACCCAGTACGGACTTACAATAATCGAGGCAATAGCGATCTCCATAGTGTGTGGGGTTCAACCGCTACAATACAGAGGGCAGCCCATGTGGCACTATAATGGAGAGGATGACGCTTCCCGTTATGGCCGAAAGGGTCCGGATACCCCCGCCGCTCTGGCCAAAATATTGGTCGAGCTTTTTAAAGGGGAAAAAGAGGAGTTTCTCCGCATTAAGAACAAAGATGGATATTCTATGTATAATCCTCCTAGTTGGGTAAGCTTTAGTCCTTCTATTCTACTCATTCCCTTCCCAGATTACTTTTGATAAATTTCAAGTCGGTTTATTACGGCAGCACTGGAGGAAGGTCACCGAAGGACTTCATAGTCCTGCCCCACAGCCAGAGACCCACAACCGGGAACTAGATCCCGGGTTTGAAGAGGATTCGGATATATTCACGGTGCTCGCGGGGGGATTGTTCTTCCATACAAGCTATGACGGCACACAAGTGGCCATCATCGCTGACTACCTTGGCCTCCTTCCTACTACTCATGTAAATAATTAAGAAACACCCTCTCTGAAAGAGTGCTCTTATTCCGTCTCACCCATCGCACCGTATCGTGCTTCACAGGGGAGAGTTCGGCGATTTCGAAGAGATCGCCTCCCGCGCCGGACAATCCTTCGAAGAGGAAAGCAAATGAAGCTATGGTCATGCCTTCATTGAAGAGGTATGAATTCACCAACCTGCCCCTGAGCAGTCACGTCCAACCGCGACCTTCCCATTTTCCATTTGCCAGGAGGAAGACGCACCGGACTATATCCGGGGGTCTGAGCGGCCGTACTTCCCGCAGCCAGGATTCAAATCCTGTCATGAAGATGGGGCTGATGCAGGGGCGACACCGGACTGTCCTACAGCCGAGGACTCGGATGATGTATCCGTCACCCACTCAGAAGTGGAGAGTGCTATGAATCATCAGCATCGCCGGGCCATTTTACAGGATCCTGGCTTTTTCGGAAGGGTCGTTTAACGCCTTCAACGCAGCCGACACATACATCCGGGTTGCTCGAGATGGGATTAGCAGGGCTGCAAAGCAACATTTGAAAGATGTGCAGGTAAATTCGCTTTGTTTTACTATGATAACCATATGCCAGTAGTCCCCGGGACATAAAGGAGTTGGAACAACTGATTTAAGGATCAATGTACAACCAGGTGCTTACGAAGAAGAATACCCAGCTGGCTCAGGAACTAGATAGGTGTCAGTGCCAGTTCCTTGCTGCTAACACTGAACTGGAGAAATACAAGGCATCTCTAGGTAATGTTTTCCTCCATTGAAAATTCATAAGGCTACATCGATAGTGTGAATCCTGGTTCTAATCATTGTGTTGGGTCGTTTAGACCAAGTTCGAGAGCAGCTTGACGCCTCTCGAGGCGAAGAACACGGAGCCAAAATGCTACTAGCAGCGGGCGAGCGTGTATTGATAAAGGTTGTTGAAGAGAAAAAGAAACTCCAGGATTCGAACATCAACCTACGCGAAGAACTGAAAGATGTGCAAGCGCAACTAGCCGACTCTGTGAAGGAAAACAAGAAGCCCCGAGGTGGCATATTCAGCATGTGGTCGCTTTTGTCTTATAACAGTTTGGTTGTGGCGGTAGCTGATATAGCTGTAATTGCAGGTATGTTGACGAACCGCCAAGAAGAGGAAGTGTCCGGATCATCAAATGATCTTCTGCAGGGGCTGTTGCAGTTACATGAGCAAGCTCGGCAGGCTATGTGGGGTGTAGCGAAGGCTTTATGGCCATCCGACTCCCCTCCAGGAAGCATGGAAAAGCTGGTGGAGCTGTTCAAGGGAGCACGGCGGTGTATCCAGGTGTGGAAGATATCTGCCTGCCGAGAGGGTGCGCGAGAGGCCTAGGCCATGGTGAAGACGCGCTATACCAAGCTGGATCCTATTCACATGGCTCGTGTTGGGCCGGTAGTGCCGAATGGGGAAGAAATTCCCGTTAGTATAGTATATGGGCAAGTAGAGGTAGCCGCCAAATATTCCCAACAGGATTGTAAGTTAGACTGCCTATTGGAAGGTGTAGAGGAAGAGGTGTTCGAGTTCAAATGACTATGTACTTTCCTCATCTAGCTGAATTGTATATCATTTGTCATGGCAGACCTTTTCGCTTCAACCTCCGGACTCTTAGGTGCAGAGTGTTTCCGAATACCGTCGCGGCCGGATAGGCCGGGGTATGCTTGGAAAACTAGGCGTAGGGGTCATAGTTGCTTGAACAGACAAGTTGTATCCGGGTAGCTATGTTATATTACATTAATGTCGTAAGAAACATCTTCCAGAGAGAATAGTTCCGTTAAGGGTTCCTTTCCCTGGGTGTGCATGCATTTAATGTACATGTCCGAATTGTGATGCGAGCACCACAGTTTGTATAACTTCTGGGGGTGCACAATGGAGTGAGTTTAGAAAACATCTTTAATTCACCGACCGAATATTCCCTTAAGAACGCGGGCTTTCGGCTTCACCCAGTCTGAGGTACACATCCGGATGACCCGGTAGTAACAACCGCGGAGGTGCTCCCTTTATGCCCTAGCCGAACTAACGGGAATGTAGGGCATAAACACAGGAGCCAGGCAACCAATCTTGGCCAAAACTTAAGTCATATTGATGCATATAGTGGCGAAGAAAAGGTACATATGGAAAAACTCATATGTGAGGAGCTTAATGCTCAAGAAATGACAAGAACTTCTGTCCGAGAAGCCCCCAGGTACAAGTAACATACATGTTTAAAGATGTATGTGTCGATGTTGTGCAGACTGGCCGTACCGAAGCTTTAAAGCAAGAAAGAAGAAAATAATCGACAAAGAGAGAAAAAATAATGCAAGCTACAGGGGAGGAGGAGACGAACACGGGGTTTGGCGTTGGGCATAGAATCTTCGAAGTCTGGCCGCGTTCCAGGGGTTCGGCTCGAGGCGATTGTCTGATGCATCGCGAAGACGGTACGCCCCTCCGGTGTGGACTTTGTCAATTCTGAAGGGACCCTCCCATTTGGGCTTGAGTTTGTCCTTTTTCTTATCCGGCAGGCGTAGAACGAGTTCGCCAATGTTGTAAGTCTTGGCCCGTACTTCTCTGCTTTGATATCTTCGAGCCTGCTGTTGGTAAAATGCTGAACGGGCTTTTGCTACATCGCTTTCCTCCTCCAGGGCATCTAAGCCATCCTGCCGATCAAGCTCCGCTTCTCTCTCTCTTCGTACATACGCACTCGGGGTGAGTCGTGAATAATATCACAGGGCAATACGGCCTCCGCGCCATACACCATGAAGAAAGGTGTGTATCCGGTAGTGCGGTTGGGCGTGGTCTGCAGCCCCCAGAGTACGCAGTCGAGCTCCTCAACCCAGTGCTTGTCTGATTCTTTCAAGGACCGCACTAGTCTGGGCTTGATGCCGCTCATAATGAGACCGTTGGCCCGTTTGACTTGACCGTTGGTTTGTGGGTGGTAGACGGAGGTGTAATTGAGTTTAATACCCAGATTAGTACACCAAGTTTTTACCTTGTCGGCTATGAAATTAGAGCCGTTGTTAGTGATGATGCTGTGTGGAACACCATAATGGTGCACAACACCGGATATGAAGTCTATCACCAGGCCGGATTCGGCCATTTTGACCAGTTTAGCCGCTATGAACTTAGTGAATTTGTCCACCATAACCAGTAGATATTTTTTCTTATGGCTTCCCCCTTTAAGGGGTCCGACCATATCGAGTCCCAGACCGCAAAAGGCCAAGTAATGGGGATTGTTTGTTGGGCGGTGGGGGCATATGGCTCTTATTGGCAAAGAGTTGGCATCCGATGCAACGTTGGACAAGGTCATGTGCATCTGCTCGGGCTGTCATCCAATAAAATCCTGTATGGAAGGCCTTGCTAACAAGGGCCCCAGCTGTGATGTGGTGAACGCCAAGTCCGGCATGGATTTCATCCAAGAGCTGCCGCCCCTCTTCCTCGGATATACATCGTTGTAGGACTCCGGTGGCGCTTTTATTGTAGAGATCTCCATCATGAACCTTTTAGGCTTTTGAATGCCGGACAATGCAGCGGGCCTCATTCTGGTCCTTGGGAAGCTCTTTCCTGTTGAGGTAGGCCAGGAAGGGTTCGGTCCATGGGGCAATGACTACCATGATGAGATGCGCCGATGGTGTAATTTCGATGGCTGAGCCCCCGACGACGTCGGTGTTTCCGGGATCTTGGATTATGTTTGATTCCGGACTTGTATTGCCGTTTTACCCTTGCCACACCACGGATGGCTTAAAGAGCCTTTCCAGGAAAATATTAGGTGGGATGGGTTCGTGCTTAGCACCGATACGAGCAAGAACGTCTGTCGCTTGATTACTTTCTCGGGCCACATGATGGAACTCGAGTCCTTCAAACCGGTCCGACATTTTGATGACTGCATTACAATATGCTGCCATCTTTGGATATTTAGCTCGAAATCTCTGTTTATTTGAGATAGTGCGAGGTTCAAGTCCCCGCGTACCTCTAGGCATTGTATGCCCATGGAGAGAGCCATCCGGAGACCATGTAATAAGGCCTCGTATTCGGCTGCATTATTGGAGTCTGTGTATAGTATTTGGAGAACATACTGGACGATGTCTCCCGTAGGGGACGTTAAGACGACCCCCGCTCCTAATCCTGCCAGCATTTTGGAGCCGCCGAACTACATGACCCAATTGGAGTATCTGCTGTACTCTTTAGGGAGTTTGGCCTCTGTCCATTCAGCGACGAAGTCGGCCAATACTTGGGACTTGATGGCTCGACGTGGTTTATATGTAATATCGAATGTGAGGAGTTCGATGGCCCATTTGGCAGTCCAGCCTGTAGCATCGCGGTTGTTTATATGTCATTGAGGGGTACTTTGGAGGCCACCGTGATCGAACACTCCTGGAAGTAGTGATGGCGATTTCGGGATGCCATGAAGACCGCATATGATATTTTTTGATAATGAGGGTACTGGGATTTGCATGGTGTAAGGATAGTGGATATATAGTATACTGGCTTCTAAAGCGGGAATTTATGTCCGTCCTGTTCTCGTTCGACGATGAGTACGACGCTCACTACCTGGTGTGTTGCCGATATGTATAATAACATCGGTTCATCGGCATTTGGTGTGGCCAGTATTGGATTGCTCGCGAGAAGGGTTTTTATTTCCTCTAATCCGGCTGTTGCCGCGTCCGTCCACTCAAAGCGGTCGGTTCACCGTAGAAGGCGATAGAGTGGCAGTGCCTTTTCTCCCAATCTGGAGATAAAGCGGCTTACAGCTGCTACGCAGCCCGCAAGCTTTTGAACTTGCTTAAGATCTGTTGACCTAGCCAGTTGTGACAGAGCACGGATTTTGGCTGGATTTGCTTCGATTCCTCTATTGGAGATGATGAAGCCCAGTAGTTTTCCAGCGGGGACGCCGAAGACACACTTTTCCGGGTTGAGTTTAATGTCATATGCCCGAAGGTTGTCAAATGTAAGATGTAAGTCGTCCATTAGTGTCTCGACATGCCTGGTTTTGACGACGACGTCATAAACATAAGCTTATACTGTTTTTGCCGATCTATTTTTCCAGGCATGTTTGAATCATGCGTTGGTACGTGGCGCCTGCGTTCTTGAGTCCAAAGGGCATGGTGTTGAAGCAGAATGGGCCATGTGGGGTGATAAATGCTGTTGCGGCTTGATCAGACTCCTTCAGTTTGATTTGATGGTATCCGGAATATACATCGAGGAAACACAATGAGTCGTGTCCTTCAGTGGCATTGATGATTTGATCAATGCGGGGGAGGCGGAAAGGATCCTTAGGGCAAGCCTTATTGAGGTCTTTGAAATTGATGCATAAGCGCCAGGATTTGTCCTTCTTTGGTACCATCACCAGGTTTGCCAACCAGTCCGGGTGTTTGATTTCTCTAATGAATCCGGCCTCGATGAGTTTGGCCAGCTCTTCCCCCATTTCTCAAAAGAAATGTTGTATGCGAAGTAAATGTGAAGAGAGGGATTTTTAGATCAATGGGCTACGTGATAAGATGTAACATGTGTGAATGTGTAGTTGACATATTTGGCAGGGCCTAGAGAGGGTATGTGTACTTATTATGTATTGGAGAGAGGCATGGGTAGAGGGGCCAGCAAGGGGGGCGATGTGGGAGAGATAGCACGATAAATGAGAGAGGTCTAGAGAGAGAGAGAGAGAGAGAGAGATAGACGAATAGGATGTTACGGCGAGAGATGCCCTTGAGTGTGTACATGCAATGGGGGAGGGGATAGAGGCATGAGGATAAAATATTTTGTGTGGTGTCTATGTTGGTATGTGTGGCTTTGAGAAGATAATGAGACCTAGGGGCAGAGGGTGTGTCACCGCATGAGGTCCGGTGGGCCGAGGTGAGGCCCACGAGTCGGTTCCATCCCGCGCCACATTGGTCGACCCATGACGCATTCAGGGAGACCCATGGAGGACTAGTCATACAAGACAAAGATACCGGAGTCGTGAAGGACTCTTTGTCCACTAACAAAGCCGGCTAGGATTTGTAACCCTAGGTCTCGGACTAAGGTAACCCCTTCTCTCTTATACCACCATTCATCCAACCTAACTTTAAGAGGCATCCTACAAAATGCTTTGTTGGAATCATATTTGTTAATTAGGAAGAGAAGTGGAGACAATGCATGCATGACAGTCCTAAAGATAATGTGCGTGTGAGAGACACGTAGGCAGGTCCCTGTATAGAGAAAGGGTCGATGGGAATTGTGTGAGCGTATGCGTGTGAGAGGAAGAGTGCTTGTCATAAAGTGATGCGCCTCTGTTGTATCTACAATTTTTGATTGTTTCATGCCAATATTATACAACTTTTACATACTTTTGGCAATATTTTATATGATTTATTGGACTAACCTATTGATCCAGTGCCCAGTGCAAGTTCCTGTTTTTTTGCATATTTTTTGTATCACAGAAAATCCATATCAAACGAAGTCCAAATGCAATAATATTTTATGGAGAATTATTTTGGAATATATGTGATTTTTGGGACTTGGAATCAACGCAAACGGAGGCCCACACAGCGCACAAGACACCAGGGCGCGACCCCGGAGCCAGGCGCGTGGTCGTGGGTTGTGCTCACCTCGTACGCCCGTTGGAGCTCTTCTTCGGGCGCAAGGAAGCTTATATCCGGAAAAAATCATGTTAAAATCGCAGCGCAATCGGAGTGACGGATCTCCCGGAATATAAGAAACGGTTTTCGGCCAGATCTGGAAAACACGAAACAGAAGAGAACATAGAGGGAGATCCAATCTTGGAGGGGCTCCCGCCCCTCCGTCACCGTGGAGGCCATGGACTAGAGGGGAAATCTCCTCCCATCTAGGGGGGGCAAGGAAGAAGAAGAAGGTGGGGGGCTCTCTCCCCCTCTCTCTCCTGGGGGCGCCGGAGTGCCGCTGGGGCTAGGATCATGACGGCGATCTACATCAACAATCTTGCTACCGTCAACACCAACTTTCTCCCCTTCTTTGCAGCGGTGTAACACCTCTTCTCCCTATTGTAATCTCTACTTTAACATGGTGCTCAACTCCATATATTATTTCCCAATGATCTATGGTTATCCTATGATGTTTGAGTAGATCCATTTTATCCTATGGGTTAATCATGATCTTGTGTCGGAGTAATGGGCCACGGGTAGGCTAACCCGAGGCCCAAAACGTTTCAAGACAGCGGGGCTGACTGCGCCCCTCGAGACGACAGATGAGGAGCCGCCTTCTGGAGGACGGCTGAAGGAACAGTTGGCCGCCCGCATGCATCCGAGTCCTAGAGGCGAGGTCAAGACCGACCGACTCCCACCTGGCAGCTTCCAGAGAAGCCGGCCGCGGGGAGTCGGCCCACGACACCTACAAAGCCCATGTCCTCATCAGGGGGGATGGGACAAGGAGTGGCAACAGTGAAGCCCACTCCCTCCCTTTTTCCAGGAGATGGCTAGGCCATAGTGCGTTGTACCAACGGAGATCTCCGTCTAGCGCGGCACTGTTGCCAAGCCATCCCTGACATTAGCAATAGTGGGCGGAGTCCTGTGCCCATGATGGCCTGTCAGTACGGTCCACGAACGACGGGCCCTACCAGTCAGTGAGAGTCCAGAAGACGTCAAGAGCGCCACTAGTCGGACCCATAGGGAGCCGGCCCCCGGGAGTCGGCCTGCCCCTCCCATGGGTTCCCCGCGCCATTAACCAGACGAGAGAGGGAGTGGCTACAGTGATCACCCGCCAGACAGCGGGGCTGTAGCCACGACCCCATGACCAAGCCTGCGTCATTAGAAGCGCGGCTATAGTAAACAGCAGCCGACAAGACCCGCAAGCAGCGGGTATGGCCTGTCGGCTTCGTAGCAGACCAGTCGGCGAAGCCCGCCAGTCGGCGGGGCCCAGTAGTCGGCGAAAGGGCCGGCGGGCGAAGAGACTGACGGCTGGGCCCTGCACCCAAACAGTTTACCATTGTACCCCTGGGGGGTAGGCCTATATAAACCCCCCAGGGCACCCATGAAAAGGGTTCTGAACCATTAGAACTAGACCAGATCCTAGTGGGGGGAGAGAGCCGATCCTGCCTTCTCCTACGTTCAGCATACAGCTCGAGGAGCACCCTTGTATTCACTTTGCCTTAGTGACCATGCGGAGACCCCGCAGAGCAGGACTAGGGGTGTTATCTCCTAGGAGAGCCCCGAACCTGGGTAAAGTACGCCGGTGTTCGTGTCTACGCCAAATCCCGTTTCCAGGCACCGGCGACGTTCTACTCGCCCCCACCATGATAAGCCATCCGTTGGCATATGTCGCTCCGAACCCCCAACATTTGGCGCCCACCATGGGGCCACGTGCACCGTCGTCTGGAGACCTGTTCTCGATGGGAACCCTTTTCCTGCCTGACGAGCGTAGCCAGCCCGGCACGCCAGACGGAGTCTGCGCCGACGCGCTGCATGGTGCTGAAATCGCCTGCGCGGCCAGTTGCCTCGCTGATCTTGTCGGCGAGGTCCGCCTCTCCGACGAGCCCGCATCCGACGCTGGCACAGGCAGCCCCGAGAGCCTCCTCGCGGGCCTCCTCGATCAACTCCACGTCGCCAGCGAGCCAGCTGGGGACTTGGAGTCCGTAGGCTCCACTATTCTGATGTTGGTCGACTCCGACACCGCGTCGCTTGACACGTTCCCCACCAACATGGTGGTCTACGACGAGCCGCTCCCTTGTGTGGAGAGTGGCAGAAGCACCGTCATGGAAGTGCTTGTCATTGATCATGGCGAGCACTCCGGTGGGGGTGATTATGACCCGCTCAACCCGGCGCTGCAAGACCTGGCAGCGCCCATTCCCGAAGACGCCGACGCCAAGACGCTCGAGGCACGCCGCCTTCAGCTAGTCGAAGGCGCCAAAAAGCTGGCTAGCATGAGACGCTATCAGAGGCCTGCCAGCGTGAGATGGACCGCGCTATGGGCGGCACGCCGGCTCCAGCTGGGCCTAGCTGCCTTGGCACGGTCCAGCAGCACGGCGTGGCCATCGCCGACCTGTTCGGGGCAAATCGCCCCGTTTATGCCACGCCTGCGGAGAATGTTGCTTGATGACGGAGCGTGTCCAGCGACTCCTTGACGCGACTGTGGAGCAGAACGAGGCCGGTTGCCGCACTGATGTGACGCACCGACAGAATGATAACCTGCCTCCCCACCGAGACCAAGGCGCGACGTCTCGGATGCCGACTGGTGGCGTCCGCAGAAGAAAGGACAACGAGCCGGCTGCCAGCCGCAGTCGGACTCGCATCACCATAGAGCGCGACCGATACGGCCGCCCAAGAACAATGGAACGACGGGACGACTGTCCGCCTCCTCCCCCTCGAAGGGAAAGGCGAGTCTCCCACCGCCTATTGATCACCCGACGCTCGGCGACCACCTTGGCCGCCGAGAGGGAGTCGGAGAGAATGACGCCCGCCACCGGATCGACCGTCTCCACCGATCCCTGGCGCTTGAGGAACAAGATGAGTTGGGTCCGCCATGTTTCGGCCCCCGCATCCGAGACGAGCCCTTCCCCAAAGGGTTCACGCTCCCCAGAGACACAGCCAAATACACCGGCTCCGTGAAGCCGGAAGACTGGCTAGTCGACTACTCCATGGCTGTCAGCATAGCAAACGGCAACAAGCGTGTTGCCGTGAAGTACGTTCCGCTCATGCTCCAGGGCACGGCCCGGACATGGCTGAACAACTTAAGGCCCCGCAGCTTCAACAGTTGGGTCAACTTCACCGACGCTTTCGTCCGCAACTTCACCAACACGTACAAGCGGCCTCCTAAACCTCGCCAGCTCTCCTTATGCATGCAAGGCCCCAATGAGTCAGCTCACGACTACCTCACGCGATGGGCCGAGCTCTGCAACTCTGCTAGTCGAGCCTCTGGAGCGCTCGGCCGACTGCTGGCTTGACGAGTTGCCTGCCGTCCTCTGGAGCCTGCACATGACTCCCAACAAGTCAACCGGCTTCACGCTCTTCTTCCTCGTCTACGGTTCCGAAGCCATCATCCCAACGGACATAGAATTCGACTCCCCTCGAATCACCATGTACACCGAAGAGGAAGCAGAAGAAGCACGTCAAGACAGCGTCGACCTGTTGGAAGAGGGCCGACTATTGGCACTCAGCCGGTCTAGCATCTACCAGCAGAGCCTGCGCTGATACTACAACCGGAAGGTCAAGCCGAGATCTTTCCAAGAAGGAGACCTTGTGCTCCGGCTGATTCAACGAACAGCCGGCTAGCACAAGCTCTCAGCACCTTGGGAAGGCCCTTTCATCATCAGCAAAGTGTTGGGCAATGACTCCTACTACCTGATCGATGCTCAGAAGCCCAGAGCACGCAAGAGGGACGACTCTGGCAAAGAGATGGAGCGGCCATGGAATGCAAACCTCCTCTGAAGATTTTACAGTTAATGCAGTATGTACCACGCTACCTGTTGTATTAAAGTACGAAGACCTCGGGCCCCTCGAGAAGAGCTCGGGGACTGCCCTCTGTTATCTATATGATAAGAGTTATGCCTATGAGTATGTTATTCTTTGTTATACCGCTTGGCACCGGGTTCGACTAGTTGGCCCGGGGACTTGCCATCTTGAACTACGAAACGACTTCCTGCAGCCGGACAAGTAGTGTGTGGCACTTAAGCCGTCTCCTGTTAGAAGCCGTAGATCGCAGAGCGAATGTCTAGTGGGCAGGAGTAAGGTAGAATGGGTGTCTGCATGAAAAATGCCTAAGGACTCAAAGCATGCACATAGTTTAAGCCGGCTTCCAACCTTTTACAACCAACTCTTGAGCAGCCGGCTCGCCGTTCTCTAAATTAACTTGCTAAAAACTCTAAACAGCTAAGTACTTGCCTTCCCAAAGAAGCTAATTACTTGATCCAGCAGCAGTCCGTAGAGCGGCTGTCTGACTGGCAAGACGGCAACCAAGGGAAGGTGGCAAAGGAAAAAGCCAAAGAGCAATAAGCAAGAAGAGATACAACGCGGATAAATATTTACATAGAAAAGGCCCTTGGCCGAATCCTCAAACAGAAGTTCAAGATACACCCAGTGGATGGAAATGTGCAAAATAACAAGTTCATTGAGACTATTAAGCAGGTAAAAACAAAGATAAAGTGGTAGCCTAGGAAACCACGGACGGACTCGGAGGACCGGAGGGGTCGGCGGTGCCAGTTGCCGGGGCGGCCGGTTGGTTGGTCTCCGCTTGATCACCTCTAGCAGCAGCTGGCTCGGTTGGGCGTGGCTCATTGCTAGAGGCGCGGTCGAGCTGGGGCTGGCCGTCTGCTCCGACCTCTGGCGCCTACTCCTTGTCTCCTTCCTCCTCCTTGCCTTCTTCCTCGCCACTGGAGTCAATCACCTCCGTTGAGTCCTCGTCGTTGTCCGGGTTCAGGCCGAACCACTCCGGCGGCGCCTCCTCACCATTCTCAGCCCGCTCTAGGACGAAGACGCTGGTGTGAGTGTATTCGGCGATTGACGCGGCGCGCTTGATGAGATCGTCTTCCACGACCGCCAACTCCGCCTGAGCTTCCAGCCAGAACGTGGCTAGCTGGGCTAGATTCAGCCCAGGAAACCATGCCTTGGCGAACTCTAAGGCCTGGCGTGCTCCAGCCTGGGCCGAAGAGCCCTTCCAGGCCTCAAGGCGGCCGGCTTCTACCTCCAGCCAGTCGGCAGTCCGACTGGGGGTGCGCGGTGCCTGCATATCCGGCCACAGGGCGGCAATCGCCTGGGCACCAACACGTTGAAGTCGGCGCAGCATCGGATGGGCCGGCCGAAGGCGGGCCTCGAGGCTCAGGATCTGCTCGCCAAGAGTTCGGGGGGCATTGGCGGCGATCTATGCGCCGTCCGCCCTTCACGATCAGCCTCGATGGCTTGATTGGCGGCGTCCGAATGGCCGGGGAAGAAGTTTGCCAAGGAAGAAGAACGAAGAGCAATGTTAAAGACTAGAGGCCGACTCAACTAGCAGTCGGCAGCTTAGAAAAGGAAAATGAGGGGAAGCTCACCATCGACGAGATCTTCGATTGCGTGGAAGCCGGAGACCAGCGTCATCTCCGTGTCGGTCCAGGAGGAGCGCTCGGACGCGAATTCGGCAAGGAGGGCGGTCTCCTTGTCCTCCGCCTCCTTCTGGGCCTTCTGTTGCAGCTCCTTCTGCTCCTCCAGCTGCATCACCAGCCGGTCGCGCTCCTCCATCAGCCAGCCGCACTCCTCCTTGACACGCAGCGCGGTGTTGGCCTCGCCAGTTGCTGCTGCAGGGCGGCGTTAGCCTATAAAGAAGAAGAAGGAGGGTGTCAGTCGTCAATAAGGAAGAAAGGTCGCCGAGGAGATCCAGCCCGATTGCTCAGCAGTCAGCCCGGATCTCGGGGACTACAGCCCGCGGGTGCGCCAGCGCGCCCCCGCGAAGAAAGGAATCATCAACCAAAGAAAAAAGGTCGCCGAGGAGATCCGGCCCGACTGCTCAGCAGTCGGCCTGAATCTCGGGGACTACAGCCCGCGGGTGCACCAGCGCGCCCTCGCGGAGAAGGAAGAGGACTTACGCCGGCTGTCCGACAAGTCGGTAGACCGCTTGGCCAGCTCCTCAACATTGGCGTTGAAGGCGGTGACGCGAAGATTGTGGTAATCCTGCATGAAAATTTCAGACAAAATGTTGGTACTTAGAACTCACCGATTAGAGTTCCGAGCCGCCTGCTCAGCAGCCGGCCCGAAACTCGGGGACTACACCCAGTGGGTGCGCTGGCGCACCCCCACAAAGAAGAACAAAAAACAAAAACAAAAAAGGAAGAATGTGTACCCGGATGGCTGCTCGCGGCGCCAGATATGCCTTGGTGCATTCCTTGATGGCGTCACCCTCGGCTTGGAGCTTGGCTTGGACGTCCAAAAGCGCCCGGTTCAACGGGCCCATCCCGCCTCCCTGCACCCACCCAGTGGGCGCGGCACTCATCACCTCGGTATCCGGGATCGTGGAGCTCGTGGCGCCGGTCTCCAGAGGGCGCGGCGCCGAGGCCGCCTTCGCGAGACGGCGACGCGTCGGCGTGCCGACCTCGAGAGCCAGGCCGGTCGCCACCACGCCTTCAGTTGGCAGCACCGGCGGGTCCGTCGGCTACCCGCTTGGCACGCTCCCGGAGGGTGGCGGTGGCGGCACAATTACGTCCGGTGTGGCAATGTCATCGGCGTCCCACTCCATGACCGGGTTCTCATCGCCGACTTCCCCAAACTGCGCCGTGAACTCCGGTGGTGGCAGTGCAGAGTTCAGGGGGACGACGAACACCGCCGACTGGCGGTGTGCGGCTTCTTCAGCGCGCTTCTTCTCCGAGTCGGCGGCCTCGGCTTCCGCCAGCTTCTTCAGGGCGGCGGCTTCCACCTTGTCGGCTTCCGCCTTCTTCAAGCGGGCGGCTTCCCGCTCCTCGCATGCCTCCCGCGCGTTCCGCTCCGTCGCCTCCCGGAGGTTGGCGGCCGGATCAATCCGCCGGGTGGTGGAGGAGGTCTCCGCCGACTTCACGATGGAGCCGGCGGCCGACTTCTCAAGATAGAGCGGGGCCCTAAAAGTTGAGAATATAAAGCAAAGGAATTTCAGACAGAGTCAACGAAGAAATGTGACGGTGCAAAGGGAGGTAGCACTTACGCCGAAATCATCTATGGCGTCTTCACCACCTTGCGGAAGCGGTTGGCCTTTGCGGCCACTTTGTCCCGCTTGGTCGCCACGGCCGAGCCCTTGGGCTTCTTCAGCCGGCTGCCGAACGGGCTCCTACCGGCCCTGCGCTTCTTAGCACCGCCTTGGGCGTCAGGTGCGGCGGCTGAGCTCGCGCCCGGCTAGCCGGCTCCCAGCTGGTGGCGCGGGGCGACCTCCTCGTCATCATCAGGCCAGTCCTCGAGACTGGCCCCAAGTCTCGGGCCACCCGCTGCGCCGCTTCCTCCCTCGGCATCGTCCTCCAGGGCCGCCGCCCCCAAGTCGGGGTCGTCAACATCGCTCTCCGCTCGGTCAGGGAGGAATTCGCGTTCTGGCCCCACGCTTCCGGCTGCTGGCTGGAGGAGGGGGTTCTAACCAAAGCCGGCTGGTCAGATCGGACAAGACAGACTCGGCAACAAAGAAGTCAGGAGAGTCAAAGGAAAAGAGAAAAGGAAAATGACTCATAGAGGCGGAGGGGCGGCATGTGAATATGGCTCCTTGCCGAACTGCCACTCTTCTTTGAGGTCGCAGCTCGCAAGATAATTCACCATATAGGCTACCTTCTCGTGAGGCATTTCCTTGGTGCACATCTGACTCAGGTCCCGGTGCCCGCTCATCTGGCAGATCATGTGGGGGCGACTTTGGAGTGGGAGCACTCGGCGCGCCACGAAAGCGGCCAGCAAATCCAGCCCGGTTAGGCCCTCCGACTGCATCAGCACTCGAAGTCACGCGACGGTGCCGACTCCTGCGGGCGTCAGCATCCTGGCCCGATGCGACCAGTTGGGCTGCCTCCCCGCCGGCGGACCGGCTACGTAGGCCGGCAGATTGACCCAATCACCCTCCACGGAGACGTTCTTCACGTAGAAGTACGACCACTGCCACATCTTCGCCGACTTTATCACCTTGATGGAGGGAAACGAGTTGTCGACCCCCGACCTCCGCACGGCGATGAACGCGTCGCACTGAGCCGGCACGCCCATGGCTTGGGTTCCGAGCTTTGAGTAGAAGAACTCCCCCCAGAGCTCGATGGCGGGGTGAACGCCGAGGAAGCCTTCGCACAAGGTGACGAAGGCGGACAGCAGCACCACTGTGTTGGGGGTGAGGTGGTGCGGCTGGAGTCTGTAGAACTCAAGAAAAGAGCGGAAGAAGCTGCTTGCCGGTAAGTCCAGGCCGCGTAGGCAGTGCGAGCGGAAGACGACCCACTCGCCCTCCTGCGGCGCCGGTGAGATTTCCCCCCTCCGTGCGAGGCGGACCCGCACAAGGTCCTCGCCGGGCAGCCGACGCGTCTTGCGGAGAAAATCGACGTGATCGTCATGGACCTCCAAACCGTCCCAGGTGCCGGAGTGCGCCATAGGGGGCGTGACGGCGGAGGAAGAGCTCATTGTGAGCGGACCACCGCAGCACTCGACGTAGCTTGAGGTGCAGCGGCGAGAGAGAAGAAGAAAAAGAAGCAATGAGGAGGAGGGACACGCGTGCTCCGCCGCTCCCCCTCCTCCCCCTACTTATAGCCTCATGGGCTGCGAAGCCGAGGGGGCGGTTGTGGGATCTACTGGGCCCACTACCCCACGCCCCCACGTTTATCGCGCAAAGTTACTGCGCAAAGTAACTCCGCGGGAACCTCAATTGTCCACTCCGGCCGCAGCAGATCCGCTCGCGTGCCGAGGCGCGGTAGTGGTGGGCCCCGCCCGTAGGCATGTCCCGTCGCACATGTGGATGGCCAGACTGGCCTGGCCGCTTGTTGCCACGTGACGAGCCCGAAACGGGCGGCGGCCTAGAAGCTTAGCAAGCACGCCACTGGGATCCCGGCAGGGCATTCGAATTTTTTTGGACAAGTCAAATTGGGTGAGTCCGACTCTTGCCAGTCAGCCCTGCAGAAGTCGAACGAGGTTTTCACCTCAAATACTCGGAGAAAGAAACTGCTGAGGCTCCTCGGCTGGTTGCCCACGACGCCTCATCAGCTTCAGGGACTACTGTCGGAGTAATGGGCCACGGGTAGGCTAACCCGAGGCCCAAAACCTTTCAAGACAGTGGGGCTGACTACGACCCTCGAGACGACAGATGAGGAGCCACCTTCTGGAAGGACGGCTGAAGGAACAGTCGGCCGCCCGCATGCATCCGAGTCCTAGAGGCGATGTCAAGACCGGCCGACTCCCGCCTGACGGCTTCCAGAGAAGGAGGTCGCGTAGAGTCGGCCCACGGCACCTACAAAGCCCATGCCCTCATCAGGGGGGATGGGACAAGGAGTGGCAACAATGAAGCCCACTCCCTCCCCTTTTCCAGGAGATGGCTAGGCCACAGTGCGCGGTACCAACGGAGATCTCCGTCTGGCGCGGCACTGTTGCCATGCCATCCCTGACATCAGCAACAGTGGGCGGAGTCCTGTGCCCACGACGGCCTGTTAGTATGGTCCACGGATGACGGGCCCTACCAGTCAGTGAGAGTCCAGAAGATGGCAAGAGCACCACCAGTCAGACCCATAGGGAGCCGGCCCCCGGGAGTCGGCCTGCCCCTCCCACGGGTTTCCCGCGCCATTAACTAGACGAGACAGGGAGTGGCTACAATGAACACCCGCCAGATGGCGGGGCTGTAGCCACGACCCCATGACCAAGCCTGCGTCATTAGAAGCACGGCTACATTAAACAGCAGCCGGCAAGACCCGCAAGCGGCGGGTACGGCCTGTCGGCTTCGTACCAGACCAGTTGGCGGGGCCTGCCAGTCGGCGGGCCCCAGCAGTCGGCGGAAGGGCCGGTGGGCGAAGAGACTGACGGCTGGGCCCTGCGCCCAAACAGGGCACCCATGCAAAGGGTTCCGAACCATTAGAACTAGACTAGATCCTAGAGGGGGGAGAGAGCCGACCCTGCCTTCTCCTACCTTCAGCATACAGCTCGAGCAACACCCTTGTATTCACTTTGCCTTAGTGACCATGTGGAGACCCCGCAAAGAAGGATTAGGGGTGTTATCTCCTAGGAGAGCCCCGAACCTGGGTAAAGTACACCGGCGTTCGTGTCTACGCCTCATCCCGTTTCCAGGCACCGGCGACGTTCTACTCGCCCCCACCATGATAAGCCATCCATTGGCATATGTCGCACCCAACCCCCGACATCTTGGTTGGTATGGTTGTATATTTTATTTATGGTGCTGTCCTACGGTGCCCTCCATCTCACGCAAACGTGAGGGGTCCCTGTTGTAGGGTGTTGCAATATGTTCATGATTTTCTTATGGTGGGTTGCGAGGGTGATGGAAGCTTAAACCCGAGTAGGTGGGTTGTTGCATATCGCATAAAGAGGACTTGATACCTAATGCTATGGTTGGGTTTCAGGACCTTGATGATCTTTAGTAGTTGCGGATGCTTGCTAGAGTTGCAATCGTAAGTGCATATGATCCAAGTAGAGAAAGTATGTTAGCTCATGCCTCTCCCTCATATGAAATTGCAAGAATGATTACTGGTACTTGTTATCGATTGCCTAGGGACAAATGAATTTCTTGTTGACACAAGCTATCCACTTTTATTACCTTGCAATTTATTCATAGTTTTTATTCTCGCAAAGTACTCGTAGTTTCATTCTCACAAAAGTTTCATACCTGTTTTCGGTAAAGCAAACATCAAAGTGTGCGTAGAGTTGTATCGGTGGTCAATAGAACTTGAGGGAGCATTTGTTCTGCGTTTAGCTCCTCATTCGGTTCGACACTCGTATTTATCGAAGAAGGCTACAAATGATCCCCTATACTTGTGGGTTATCAAGACCTTTTCTGGCGCTGTTGCCGGGGAGCAATAGCGTGGGGTGAATATTCTCGTGTGTGCTTGTTTGCTTTATCACTAAGTAGTTTTTATTTCCTGTTCTAAGTTGTTCTCTATCTTTAGTTATGGATATGGAACACGAAACACCAAAAAACTTAGTGGTACTTGCTACTCATGGAGATGGAGAACCTCCTAAAACCCTCGACGCTCGTTATGTAAAAGATATTATTCACTACTTTGATAATCCTAAGAAAACCCCATTCAACTATATAATGGTAGTAACATTGGATCAACGTGAATACTTTAGGGATTATCGCTTGACACAAAAGGGAAATTAATATGGGATCAAATTCATATGTTGCATTAGTATGCTCGGGAGCTATGCTTAAGATATGATTATACTTGTTGCTCTAGGATGAACACTCCACACCTTCCCTTTTCATGCAAATTTAATGATAATGAAACCTTAGCTTCCTATGCTAATGGTATATATGATTAATGTGATGTGGAACAAATAGAAGAATTCATTGCTTATAAGCGTGCTTATGAAATTGAATCGTTGTTTGAAAAGTTTGCAGATTTCGATTATTCAGTTTATAGACCTGAAATTTTTGCTATCCTTAAATATTGCTATGATAATTATAAATACAATTCCGATATTGATGAATTTATTGAGAAAGTCTCCGCTGTCCAAGAAGAGACTAATATTTTACAGGAGTCCATGGAAGAAGGAATTGATGAAACTGTGTGCTCATTGGATGAAAAAGATGATGAGGAAAGCGAAGAACAAGCGGAGGAAGAGCGGATTGATCACCCGTGCCCACCTTCTAATGAGAGTAACTCTTCAACTCATACATTGTTTAATTTCCCTTCATTCTTACCGAAGGATGAATGCTATGATAATTGCCGTGATCCCGTTGATTCATTTGAAATATCCCTTTTTGATGAACTTGATGCTTGCTATGCTTGTGGCCAAGATGCCAATATGAATTATGCTTATGGAGATGAACTTGATATAGTTCCTTATATTAAGAATGAAATTGTTGCTATTGCACCCACACATGATAGTCCTGTTATCTTTTTGGATTCTCCCAACTACACTATATCGGAGAAGTTTGCTCTTATTAAGGATTACATTGGTGGGTTGCCTTTTACCATTGCAAATGATAATCTTGATGAATATAATATGCATGTGCTTGTTGCTCCTACTTGCAATTATTATGAGAGAGGAACTATATCTCCACCTCTTTATGTTTCCAACACGCTAGAATTCCAAGAAACTGCTTATGCTATGTATTGTCCTTTACTTGATGTGCATGAATTATTCTTATATGACATGCCGATGCATAGAAAGAGAGTTATACTTCGTCATTGCATGATATATGTTGCTTTGTGCTCACTAATAAATGCAAAATCATTGTTAATTAAAATTGGCTTTGATATACCTTGGGATCCGGGTGGATTTATTACTTGAGCACCTTATGCCTAGCTTAATGGCTTTAAAGAAAGCGCTGCCAGTGAGACAAACCGGAAGTTTTAGAGCGTCATTTATTTCTTCCGAGTGCTTTTATAAAGTTTAAAAACAAAAAAATATAGAGGGGAACTTAAAACTTCACAAAAGGAAAAGTGAAAGTGAGATAGACGAGCACCATGGAAGCGGGAGCATGCCTTGAACTTTGTTCATGCCCATGGAAACTTTGTGAATCTTGAATTGTAAAAACTTTTCACCAAAAATAATTAATCCCTTGTACAATTCCATTGTATTATAAAAATAATGTGCCAAGATTTTCCTTTAGGATGAGTAGATTGCTTGTTGGTGTGTGCGGTGCAAAAATAGAAACTTTGTCTGTAGTGCATGATTTTACATTTTTTTACCGAAACATCAAAATTTTATGAAACTTTTTGCACAGTATTTATATACAAATTGTTTATTTTTTCCTAATTTTTTAGATTTTTTGGAGTACCATAAGTATGGTGAATGTTCAGAATACTACAGACCATCCTGTTAAGACATATTCTGTTTTTGATGCATTGTTTTGCTTGTTAAAAGTGGGACTAACCCCAAAATCGGCAGGCAGCTCAAGTTTATATGCATTATCCTTTATTTTCTCTAACACCTTAAAAGGACAATTAGCAGGTGGCATTAGCTTTGATTTGCGCAAATTAGGAAATCTATCCTTACGCAAATGTAACCAAACAAGATCTCCAGGTGCAAACACAACATGTTTTCTACCCTTATCTCCAGCAAGTTTATATTTAGCATTCATAAGCTCAATGTTTTCCTTATTTAACTCATGCATTTTTAAAATCAATTCAGCACGTTCTTTAGCATCAAAATTAACCTTCTCTGAAGATGGAAGAGGCAACAAATCAATATGTGCACGAGGTAGAAAACCATACACAATTTCAAAAGGGCACATTTTAGTAGTAGAATGCAATGATTATAAGCAAATTCAATATGAGGCAAGCATTCTTCCCACATTTTCTTATTATTCTTCAAAATATCCCTAAGCATAGTAGACAATGTTCTATTGACTACTTTAGTTTGTCCATCAGTTTGGGGTGACAAGTAGTACTAAAAAGCAGTTTAGTCCCCAACTTAGCCCATAAACATCTCCAAAAGTGGCTAAGAAATTTAGTATCACGATCTGAAACAATAGTATTTGGCACACCTTGCAAGCGAATAATTTCATGAAAGAACAATTCAGCAACATTAACAGCATCATCGCTTTTATGACATGGTATAAAGTGTGCCATTTTCGAGAATCTATCCACAACAACAAATATGCTATCCCTCCCCTTCTTTGTTCGAGGTAAACATAAAACAAAATCCATAGATACATCCTACCAAGGAACAATAGGTACAAGCAAAGGCATATATAAACCGTAAGGATTGAGTCGTGACTTAGCTTTTTGACATGTAGTGCAGCGAGCAACAAAACGCTCAACATCCCGTCTCATCTTTGGCCAAAAGAAATGTGTAGCTAGTACATCCTCCGTCTTCAACAAGCCAAAGTGTCCCATTAATCCTCCTCCATGCGCCTCCTACAACAACAAAAGACGAACGGAGCTAGCTGGAATGCATAGCTTGTTAGCACGGAACACAAATCCATCATTAACGACGAACTTGTTCCACGTTCTTCCTTCTTTACAATTATGTATTACATCTTTAAAATCAGCATCATGCACATATTGATCTTTGATGGTCTCCAAACCAAATTTTTTGAAGTCAAGTTGTGAAAGCATAGTATAGCGACGAGACAATGCATCAACAATAACATTTTCTTTACCCTTCTTGTGTTTAATGACATAAGGGAAAGTCTCAATGAATTCAACCCATTTAGCATGTCTATGATTCAGTTTAGCTTGACTTTTAATATGTTTCAAAGATTCATGATTAGAATGTATAACAAATTCTTTGGGCCATAAATAATGTTGCCATGTTTCTAAAGTCCGAACAAGAGCATATAATTCCTTATCGTAAGTAGAATAATTCAGACTAGGCCCACTCAATTTTTCAGATAAGTATGCAATAGGTTTGCCATCTTGTAGTAACACACCTCCTAATCTAATTCCACCAGCATCACATTCAAGCTCAACAGTCTTCTTAAAATCTGGAAGTTGGAGTAAAGGAGCATGTGTCAACTTATCTTTCAATACCATGAAGGCTTCTTCCTGTGCGGTACCCCAAACAAAAGGAACATCCTTCTTTGTAAGCTCATTGAGAGGTGCAGAAATGGTGCTAAAATCTCTCACAAAACGCCTATATAAACCAGTGAGTCCAAGAAAACTCCTCACTTGTAATAAGTGTGCCATTTTCGAAAATCTATCCATGACAACAAATATGCTATCCCTCCCCTTCTTTGTTCCAGGTAAACCTAAAACAAAGTCCATAGGTATATCCTCCCAAGGAACACTAGGTACAGGCAAAGGCATATATAAACCATGAGGATTGAGTCGTGACTTAGCTTTTTGACATGTAGTGCAGCGAGCAACAAAATGCTCAACATCCCATCTCATCTTTGGCCAAAAGAAATGTGTAGCAAGTATATCCTCGTCTTCTTCACACCAAAGTGTCCCATTAATCCTCCTCCATGCGCCTCCTACAACAACAAAAGATGAATGGAGCTAGTTGTAATGCATAGCTTGTTAGCACGAAACACAAATCCATCGTTAACAAAGAACTTGTTCCAAGTTCTCCCTTCCTTACAATTCTGCAATACATCTTTAAATTCAGCATCATGCACATATTGATCTTTGATGGTCTCCAAACCAAATATTTTAAAGTCAAGTTGTGAAAGCATAGTATAACAACGAGACAATGCATCAGCAATAACATTTTCTTTACCCTTCTTTTGTTTAATGATATAAGGGAAAGTCTCAATGAATTCAACCCATTTAGCATGTCTACGGTTCAATTTTGCTTGACTTTTAATGTGTTTCAAAGATTCATGATCAGAGTGTATAACAAATTCCTTGGGCCATAAATAATGTTGCCAGGTTTCTAAGGTCTGAACAAGAGCATATAATTCTTTATCATATGTTGAATAGTTCAGACTATGCCCACTCAATTTTTCAGAAAAGTATGCAACATGTTTGCCATCTTGTAATAACACACCGCCTAATCCAGCTCCACTAGCATCACATTCAAGCTCAAAAGTCCTATTAAAATCAGGAAGTTGGAGTAAAGGAGCATGTGTCAACTTATCTTTCAACACCATGAAGACTTCTTCCTGTGCGTTACCCCAAACAAAAGGCACATCCTTCTTTGTAAGCTCGTTGAGAGGTGCAGCAATGGTGTTGAAATCCCTCACAAAACGCCTATAGAAACCAGCGAGGCCAAGGAAACTTCTCACTTGAGTGACCATTTTGGGCTGCGGCCAACTCTCAATAGCTTCAATCCTGGCTTTATCAACTTCAATTCCCTGTCGAGTAACAACATAGCCAAGAAAAGATACTCGGTCTATGCAAAAGATGCACTTTCCAAGGTTACCAAACAAACGTGCATCACTTAGAGCAATAAAAACAGCACGTAAATGTTCCAAATGTTCCTCCAAAGATTTACTATAAATCAGTATATCGTCAAAATAGACTACCACAAATCGTCCAATGGAAGCACATAAAACTTCGTTCATTAATCTGATGAAAGTACTAGGTGCATTACTTAACCCAAAAGGCATGACTAACCACTCATATAAACCAAACTTAGTTTTAAATGTTGTTTTCCATTCATCTCCCAATTTCATACGAATTTGATGGTATCCACTGCGCAAATCAACTTTGGAGAATATTGTGGAGCCACTCAATTCATCAAGCATGTCATCTAGCCTAGGAATAGGATGACGATAACGAATAGTAATATTATTAATGCCTCTACAATCAACACACGTATGCAATGTACCATCCTTTTTTGGCACTAGAATAATAGGAACAACACAAGGACTAAGGGATTTGCGAATATAACCTTTGTCGAGAAGGTCCTGGACTTGACGCATAATCTCCTTTGTCTCCTCTGGATTGGTACAGTATGGTGCACGGTTGGGTAGCGAAGCACTAGGAATCAAGTCAATCTGATGCTCAATCCCTCGAATAGGTGATAATCTCGGTGGCACGTCTTGTGGAAAGACGTCGGCGAACTCCTGCAAAATGTTAGTAATAGCAGGAGGCAAAGAGGAAGGCACATCCTCGAATGAAAATAATGCCTCTTTGCATACAAAAGCATAGCAAACAGATTTGCTAAAATCTAGATCATCAATATAAGATTTGGTGGCAAGTAAACATGCACTTTTCAATTTAATTGCAGAAGCAACACTAGATGGTTTATTATTAGGAGTCATTTGTTGCTCAAATTCTTTTGCCACAATCTGATTTTCACTCTTATTTTTCTCCTGTTTGCTTTATTAGCTCTATTAATATGATCTTTCAAAATGGAATCAATAGTCATAAAAAGCAAAGTAATATTTTTATCCTTATGAACAAGAGTATACTGATTGTTTCTACCATGGTGTACATAATTTTTATCAAATTGCCATGGTCTACCAAGTAATAAGGAACATGCTTGCATAGGTACCACATCATAATCAACATAATCAGCATATATAGAGATACTAAACTGCACACAAACAGTACGACTTACCTTAACCTTGCTGATGTTGTTGAACCATTGGATGTAGTAAGGATGTGGATGTGGTCTTGTGGTGAGAGATAGCTTCTCCACCATCGCCATGCTAGCCAAATTGTTGCAGCTCCCTCCATCTATGATGACGCGAACAGAACGTTCCTTCACGACTCCCTTTGTATGGAACAAATTATGCCTCTGATTTTGCTCAGCTTGTGTAACCTGCACACTCAAAACACGTTGAGTAACCAAACATTCATACCTGTCAGCATCTTCAGCAGCCATGTATTGCGTCTCATGATCAGAATCATCTCCACCGTGTTCTTCACATGTAATAAGAGCCAAAGTCTCCTCATCATAGTCACTAGCGGACTCATACCCACCATCCTCAGTAGCAATCATCACACACTGAGATTTGCATTCTCTCACAAAATGTCCTCTTCCCGTACAACGACGACAAATAATATCACTTGTGTGCCCTGTTGATGCCATGGAAGAAGAAGAACTCTATGCAGGCCCGATAGGTGTGCTCTTGGCAGATAATGGTGGTTTTGCCTGCTTCCTTGTATCACGGCTGGAGGTAACAGCTGATGGAGGTGACGGTGCGGTAGAGGATGCACGCGGTGTCCATGATGAAGGTCGACATACGGGAAAAGTTAGTCCGGGATAATGCCTGTCGGTCCTGCACTTCACGTTCAGCTTTACAAGCAAGATGGAATAAACACGTGATATTATTATACTCCTTATACTCTAGAATGGTCTGAATCTATCTATTTAATCCACCCATAAAACATGCAAGCATAGCCTCATTCTCCTCAACAATACCACATCTAATCAAGCCAGTTTGTAATTCCTGATAATATTCTTCTATAGAATTTTTTTTCCTTATCTTAAGCGCTGCAATTTTTGAAGTAATTCACATTGATAATATGGTGGAACCCAACGAGTACGCATAGCAGTTTTCAAAGCAGCCCAAGTAGCTGGAATAGGATATAATCTACAATGTTCAGACCACCAAACACATGCAAAACTAGTGAAAGCACAAACAGCAAAAGGAACACGTCTCTCCTTAGGATATTGTAAACATGTAAAACGTTGTTCAGTTTCTAACTCCCAAGTAAGATATATATCAGGAACATATCTACCATCAAATAGTGGAATATTGAACTTCAGTTTAGGAAAAAGGTCATGATCTCATACCTCGGGTGGTGGTGCAGCCCTACCATTGCGATGATATACCTGAGGACGACCTGGTGGTGGTGGTGCTGGTGGTTGCACGTAGTTCTGATTTTGATCAACCTCATCCTCATACTGGTCCTCCACCTCTACAGTAGAAGTAGTAGATACAAAAGCATCAACAGCGGCACTAGAATTTTGCCCAGGGTCAATGGGAACGCGCAGTGCTCGTCCCACTTGTCGGTGTCAAAACTGGCGGATCTCGGGTAGGGGGTCCCGAATTATGCGTCTAGGCCGGATGGTAACAGGAGGCAGGGAACGCGATGTTTTACCCAGGTTCGGGCCCTCTTGATGGAGGTAAAACCCTATGTCTTGCTTGATTAATATTGATGATATGGGTAGTGCAAGAGTTGATCTACCACGAGATCAGAGAGGCTAAACCCTAGAAGCTAGTCTATGGTATGATTGTTGATGTGTATATATGATCTATCGACTAGCCTGGCCCTGGTTTATATAATGCACCAGAGACCTAGGTTAACAAGAGTCCTAGCCGAATACGCCGGTGGGGAGAAGTCCTTTTCTTGATCTCCAAGTCTTGTGGAATCTGCCTTGTATGCGGCAGTTGTCCGAACTGGCCCATGAGTATACGGCCACAGGGGTCCTCGGCCCAATCTATCAGATCGGGAGATGACGTGTTGAGTACCCCCTAGTCCAGGACACCGTCAGTAGCCCCCTGAACTGGTCTTCAAGTTAGGGACACTCCTCGATTCTTCCAAACTGTTCTTCATCTTCGGTCATCGGTCTTGAAAACTGGTTCAACAAATCTTCTCATCTTCGATCTTGAGGATCGCCGAAATGAATTCGACAAGTTTATACATGGGGTATTCGAGGAGCCCCTTTAAGTTTCCGGCCTTTACCAATGCCTTATTATTTTTATGCCACACCTCGGGTTTGAAGTTGTTCCCGGGAGGCAGTGTCCTCTTGCGTCCGAGCTCTAACGCCGGACTGCACTCGAGGTATCTTTTGCGGCCGAGCACCAATGCCGGACCGCTTCCGAGCTCCAACGCCAGAATGTATCCGAGCTCCAACGCCGGACTATGTCCAAGCTCCAACGTCGGACAGTGTCCCAGCTCCAACGCCGGACTATATCCGAGGTGTCATATCACCTTGGTTCAAAAAAGTTGAAGGAGTTTAGCCGAGCTTAATGTCAGAAATGCCCTCTATGGAGCCAACCACTAGCGCCCGAGCTTTATGCCGAACTGCTTCCGAGGTGGTGCACCACCCCGAATGTGGGCCGATTTTTGTGAATATTTTTTGTTGGTGCAATTTATTCTCTGCCGAGATATATAGCTAGTAGCCCTCAAGGTGTGTATCGGTGTAAAACCCGAGATGCACATGAAGGATGACGTAAGACCGTTGATCCCATTAGCCGCTGAGACTCAGGTTGACTTGCAAAATCGGCCTGAGGATCAAGTCCTAACTCGGCAGAATACTTCGGGACACTAAAAGCGGCATGCTCAGTCCTCGAGACTCAGGTTGGGTGCGGCCGACCAACCTGAGAATCAAAATCTCCTCGGAAACTATATTGCACATAAAATTCTCTGCATTGGACAAGCAATGCAGTAGCCCCCGAGACACTGGTCGGGTGGCAACACCAGATCAGGGGATCGATGTGCCCCTTTAATATTTGTAAATAATAAGACCGAAGCCCAGTAGCCCCCGAGCCTTAATGCGGGCACGGGTGGCCGAATTAAGGATCAATATCCATAGTAAAATCACAAATTATGTGTAATGACTCTATGTATCCAAGTACTTTACGTCATTAATGCTCGGATCCGCACTGTACAAAACTTTGTTGACCGACCATCGGCTTCCACCTCCTCGGCCAGTAGCCGAGGAGTGTTTGTCCTACTTTATAAAGCCTTTATGAGGGCAAAGATTTACAACAAACAAGGCAATCTGGCCATGCGGTTTTATAAACAAAGGTACACAGAGAGATATGTTATATTACTGTTTAACAGAAGAAATGTCTTCCAAAGAAAATAGTCCCGCTATCGGTTCCTTTCTTTGGGTTGTCATGCTAAGCATGATCATTAAACCTCATCTCTAATGTAAGAGCAAAATATCGAGGATTTAGTTTGGGAGGCCAGTTAATAGCCCCCGCTAGTGTTCGATGACAGTCGGGGTCAAGCCGTAAACACTTCGGCCAATGTTATGAACGGCCCGTCTTTTAACATAGTCATCGGATCGCTGACCAGTTTACGCTTATTGTGACAGTCAGTTTTCGGCTTTCTCCACTGAGGTGCTTAACCATGTGAGCTGGAAGCACAATCGCAGTGGTTCTCCCTTTGCACGCCTAGCCGAACAAAATGAAACGTAGGAAGCAAGTGCAGGAGCCGGGCAACCCAACTATTGACCGAAGACACAATTCGAAACCAATGCATATATAGCAATATCTGAGAATGTTTTTGCCGAATCCCTAAAGGTGTCCGGCGTTGCACTGCGAGACTAATGTTGGAAAAGCACAAATAGTTTAAAAGTGCCATAGGCTCGAAAAGCCAAAAAACGTCAGTAAAAACTTGACATCCGAACAAGATCAAGTGTTCGGTGCCAATCCAAAAATTGGTTTTAGAAGAAAAAAAAGTGCTTCTGTCGTGCTTTAACATGATACATCCTATCTCAAGACTTCGAGCGGGTCAGCCTATGCCTTCAACCTCCTATCCCGAGGGCGGAGTACTTCTCATCAGGCCAGTTTAGCAAACTAAACTCTAGCGGCTTTGAGAGAGAAATTAGGCTCCCCGGCTAGTGACCGCACACTCGTGTCGAAAAAAGGAGTGATAAATAATAATAAAACTTTGCAACGACTAAGAAGAAGAACACTTATTATAAAACGGCTCAAATAAACTTAAGAGCCCCCAAGTGACTTGGGTAGAAGAATGATTGCATGTACCGAAGTACTTATATCATATATATGTTCAACCGAACTTTAAACGCGTCTTAACCGACCGTCAGCTTCTCCCTCTTCTGTCAAGGACCGAAAAGTGTTATGTACTCCATCGGTCGAGAATATCGACGGTGTTTCCAATAACCAGACAATCAGGCCATAAGGCTGTAACAGACAAAGCGCGCTCAGGGAACTTATGCTATATTACTGTGAAGTGTAAGAAGCATCTTTGAAGAAAA
Organism: Triticum dicoccoides; assembly: GCF_002162155.2. Lineage (NCBI taxonomy): Eukaryota > Viridiplantae > Streptophyta > Magnoliopsida > Poales > Poaceae > Triticum > Triticum dicoccoides. The sequence continues at coordinate 246,310,085 of NC_041380.1, read as the reverse complement.
TAGTACCCCCACCGATACCTTTCTTTGGTGCTCATTTTTATTATGAGACTTGTGCAATAGATTTTTTGTACTCATGAGTTCCGTTGTGTGCCGACCATCATTGAAAACTATAAGAGCACTAGCTTTCAGCTTCACCCAGTCTGAGGTCCGGCTCGGGTGACCCGATCGTGACAATCGCAGAGGTGCTCCCTTTACTCCCTAGCCAAACAATCGGGAACGTAGGGGTAAACACAGGAGCGAGGCAACCCAGCTTGCAAATCGCTTAAGTCAATAGGTGCATATTGTGGCATAATACACGAATAAGGAACAAAGCCGTACAAGTATAATCATATGCAAGAGGAAAAAGCTTCATAAAGGAAGCCCCCAAGTGAATTGGGTCCTTGAATTTGTGTGTCACAAACAAAGTTTGGACAAGGAAAATTTTTTACAAGCAACTTTTTTCCAAAAAAGTATAATGATTGGTCGAACCGAAGACAAGTTAGAAATTAAAGCTTTGAGCATGAAAGCGACTTAGGTGACTAATGTGTTCGGTATTGATGACGCGGTCCGAGCTTGATGCGGGGCAAGGTTCCATCCCCCAAGCTGGTCCCGAGGTGGCGGAGAGGAGAGCTCGACACGACGAAGTGGTGACATAGCACGGTCAATACAGACCGGCAGAGTGACGCCGAAGTCTCCGGATCATTTTCCTGTGCACAAAAAATAGTGCAAACCAGAGATAATAGTAATAATGATAATTAAAAAAATCGTTTCATAATAAATAATTTATGCAAAGTGAGTAATAAAAGAAATATGGCCTGGCGCCGAAGTCAATGTCGATGCAGGGCATCGGCGTGATGCGGTAAAGGCGTGGCAAAGCCTGAATTCGCAGGTCGGTCCGAGCTCTGGATGCGGCATTCGCCGGACTATGTACGGAAACTGACCGAACCACCATGCGACTGTCGTCAATGCGGCCACCATTTGATAGACCTGTGTACATATGATGGACAAACCAGAGTAATAATTCATTGGGAAAAATGAACCCAAACAAGCAAAAATACTGTGATTAATAGCACCTGGTTTATTTGTTGTAGCAATCTGAAGGAAGGTGATTCCCAAAATTGGGACTCGATCCGCACACCCATTGCCTGATGGGCGATAAAACGACGGCATGGCAATGCTGGCAAAGGTTGGCTCGCCGAGGCAAAGCCCTCGGCCCAACTAACGTGACGGAGCTGGTCGGCTAGTGACGCCGAAGTGTCCAGAGTAGGTTGATGAAGAGATGGCGAAGCCCCCGGTCCAGCCGAGATGTCGAAGCCTCGATGTCAGCCGATGAGTCGAAGTAGGTCGGCGTGATGGACACCAGCTTGAAGAAGCAATAGTGCGGCCCTGCCGATGCAGGTCGTGACGTGGTCGATGCCGGCTTGATGAAGCGACCGTGCGGTGATGCCGGTATGCCCGCTCCGTGTAATCCGTGGGGCGGCGATGTTGGTGATAATTTATCCTTCGCGATGCCAGACTCTTGTTCGGCTTGCCGAGATGATGATCCGAAGAAGTTGAGCTTGGCTCAACAAAGTGACGACATGTCTAGCGCAGGTCGGCAGCCGTGGAGCAATATTGCCGGACTGGTTTGACACCAGCATGATGTTGAAGATCATGTTCAAAAGATCTTAAAGTTAGTGGGATGTGTTCGGAAAGAAAACACAATACCCCATACAAAACTTCCTTCAAAAGGGATGTCCGAAATCCTGTTCATAAAAAAGACGAACTCGGGTCAGATTCGTTTTCGCGCAGAAAACAGATCCAAAAAGTGATGCACTAATCGGAAGGTTCCCGGAGTTTGGACGGTCGGATCGAGTTGAAATTTTGAGAGGTGGTAGATATAGGAATTCCGCAGCCGATCAATGGTTGGATCTTTAAAAGGACGTCCGAGCTAGAAGCTGGACACCACGCCCTAAACTCGTCCAGATTCCCGTCCAGATTTGACAGGGCTCCGGTATATCATAGATTGCCAGAGATTCCTCCATCGGAACTCGACGAAATTTTCCAGGGTTGTTGTAGACTCGATTCCGCACAATTCCACCAAAGAGATCGTTAAAGCGATGCTCGAGGAGGCGGTGGCGGCGGATACGCGTTCGCTGTCCGAAAAAACAGCACGGTCGCCTGAGGGCAATGTTGACGTTGAGCCCCCGAGCTCCATGGACGATTCCTCCATGATCTTGATAGAGATCGGAGTTGGTGTTGATGAAGGCCCTCGTCCGAACATGGTGATCCGAACACGGGGCGCAGTTCTTGGTCGAACCAAGGTGACCAGTCGAGCTGGTGACGAAGATGCCGAAGTCGCAGTTGATCTGCAGGCGAGCCATCGATCCTTTTGTCGATCACACAGCGGAACCCTCAATGAAAGCACCAATGTCGGTGTCAAAACTGGCGGATCTCGGGTAGGGGGTCCCGAACTGTGCGTCTAGGCCGGATGGTAACAGGAGGCAGGGAACGTGATGTTTTACCCAGGTTCGGGCCCTCTTGATGGAGGTAAAACCTACATCCTGCTTGATTGATATTGATGATATGGGTAGTACAAGAGTTGATCTACTACGAGATCAGAGAGGCTAAACCCTAGAAGCTAGCCTATGGTATGATTGTTGATGTGTATATATGATCTATCGACTAGCCTGGCCCTGGTTTATATAATGCACCAGAGGCCTAGGTTAACAAGAGTCCTAGCCGAATACGCCGGTGGGGAGAAGTCCTTGTCTTGATCGCCAAGTCTTGTGGAATCTTCCTTGTATGCGGCAGTTGTCCGAACTGGCCCATGAGTATACGGCCACAGGGGTCCTCAGCCCAATCTATCAGATCGGGAGATGATGTGTTGAGTACCCCCTAGTCCAGGACACCGTCACCACTCGATATGGAAGGTGATGTTGTTGTTGTTGTTGTTGTTGTTGTTGTTGTTGTTGTTGTTGTTGTTGTTGTTGCAGAGGTGCGATAGGTGCAGCCGGCGATGGTGGTGGAAGACGCACTAGAAATTCAGTGAACTTGTTATCGAGCTTTGTTTCAAACGACTTCTCAATGCCATCTATCTTCTCCATGGCCTCTTCAAATTTGTTTAGCACATCTTCTACCTGTCCACTCATCATTTGCTGAAACTTATCATGTAACTCTTTGTTCGTCAGTTTCTCCCAGTCAGTCTCATCGGCTTGTGATCCTGCCATGGTTAGCAATAATAGAAACACACAAGAATATGGTCCTACAGACTACTAGGAAGTGGTGGTGTGGTGGATAGTCACAAATCCGTCAAGCAAATCTCAAATTCTTACCAGTTCTTACCAAGAAATAGGTGGTGATCGGCAACCGTTGTAGTCAAAACTCTCAAATCTTGGATAGAGCGATTACCAGGGAGAGTCAAACGTACGACGTAGATGTATGTGGAGCTGGGAAGGCTTATAATATGGTACCAAAAAGGGTCAGCAATAATCAATTCAGAGATGTAAAGTTGAATAAACGGTCAACGACGGTACTGTGCTGGTCCTAGACTAGACCATGCTAGAGACGCGAGCCTAGAACACTAACAAAATCATGACGCTGCATGTAAATAAGGGAGGAGCATGCTTTGATTTTTTTTCCTTTTTTTTCACTCTTTTTTTGGCACTTTTTTCCTCTTTTTTTTGCTCCGCAACAATTTTTTTTTGAAAAAGTCTACAAGTGGTCTAAAAACTTCCTAGCCAGAATTTTCCAGACTTAGTTTTTTTGAAACTAGAACTATTTTTCTACCGTGGGTAACATGGAAGTTCGAGATTCTTTCTCTGTCACGACTCGGAGTATGGCGTGATTTGGAAATCGAAAACAAAGCAACAAATATTGGACTCGAACTGGTGGCGGATATATGTAGGGCGGTGGAACACGGACTGGTGGCGAATCTGTGATGGAGGTGGACTCAGATTATCATGATGACGGTGGATATGTGGTATAGGCAGCGGTGATGACGATGGTGATATATGACAACGGTGATGACGATGGTGGTATATGGCAGCGGTGGTGATGGTGGTGATATATGGCAGCGGTTACGATGATGGTGGTATATGGTAGCGGTGATGATGATGGTGGTATATGGCAGCGGTGACGATGATGGTGGTATATGGCAGCGGTGACGATGATGACGCAGCGGCGGTGTGACAACTTGCAAACAGAACTCGAAACTCTAAAGGACTAGACACTAAGACCAGCAACTAGACACGATGATGCAACCGCAAATTCAACAATGCAAAACCCTAAAAAGATTATGCAAAGGCTCAGATTGGTTCGGATATGATGAACTAACCCTATTTTTTTGGCTTTTTTGTGGACCGTAGGTATGAAGAACAGACTCGATCTAAACTACGAAAAACTGTAAAATCTCACCGAGCAACCTGGAAATCTGATACCACTTGATAGAGGCAAAGGTGCCCCGTCTTTCGATGAGATGGTGGCTATCGTTTTGGAGGAAGTCAACTTTGACGATTCGACTATGAACGTGCGAGGACCTCGCACCTTAGCAATCGCTAAACCAACTCCGAGAGGTTATTGACCACGCCAGAGCATGATGAACCTGACCACAAAGGTCTGTTTCTTGCAGGTAAACAAAGAACAAGTAAGAAACCAAGATTGCAATCTGGATATTGCGAATATAAGAGGAAAGCTTTATTGATCAAGGTGGGGTTCTGTGACGTCTTGGTCTGGTCGTTGAACGCAAACGAAGTACGTGAAGTTGTAGCTATGGAGAACTTTTAATCTAAACAAAACTCAAAGTCTAAACGACGCCCTAAGGGCTGTATATATGGAGGAAGAGGGGGGAATTTCGTGGCCCTTGGAGGAGGGGTCCGAAACCAACCCTAACTCTTGTTTCCCCACACATACTGACTCTAAAAACATCCTATACTTAAGTATTTCGAAAATACATGGGCCTAGCCCAATAATAAGGTGACGTAGCATGTAGAATAGCCTCTGGACGAAATTTATGAAGTGGCATCTTGTATATTTCGTCCAAGGCTTCATGCACTTCTTATGGTGGCTTCAAAGTCCTGAAATCATCACTGAATATGATATGTTTGATTCCTTGCAATAGTTTTGCGATATAGAGATGATAATATGTGGGAGGTACTAGTAAATGGTTGTGGCTAGTAAGAATATTGGTGTTAAGGTTTGTGATTCTGGGAGCATGCACGTATAGCCTCTCGTTATGCTATGATGTTGCAGGATGATTTATTATTGATTGTCTTCCTTATGAGTGGTGGTCGGGGACGAGCGATGGTCTTTTCCTACCAATTTATCCCCGTAGGGGCATGCGTAGTAGTACATTGCTTCGATGGCTAATAAACTTTTGCAATAAGTATATGAGTTCTTTATGACTAATGTGAGTCCATGGATTATACGCACTCTTACCTTTCCGCAATTTGCTAGCCTCCAGGGTACCGTGCATTTCCCTTTCTCACCTAGATAGTCGGTGCAAACTTCGTAGGTGCATCCAAACCCCGTGATATGATATGCTCTATCACACATAAGCCTTATTATATCTTCCTTAAAACAGCCACCATACCTACCTATTATGGCCCTTCCATAGCCATTCCGAGATATATTGCCATGCAACTTCCACTGCTTCCGTTTTGATGACTTGAGCATTCATTGTCATATTGCTTTGCATGATCATATAGCTGACATAGTACTTTTGGCTCATCCACCGTTCATCATTTTTCATACATGTTGCACTAGATCATTGCACATCCTGGTACATTGCCAGAGGCATTCATATATAGTCATAATTTTTCATAGGTATCGATTTTTATTTCTTTTGAGTTATAAGTAAATAGAAGTGTGATGATCATCATTATTAATTTTTAGAACATTTCCCTATAGAGGAAATGATAATGGAGACTATGATTCCCCCACAAGTCAGGATGACTTCGGACAATGAGAGAAAAAATAATATAAAAATGAAAAAAAAGAAAAAAAAGAAAAGAAAAAAGAGAGAAGGGGCATGCTAGTTCCACACTTGTGCTTCAAAGTAGCACCATGTTTTTCATATGGAGAGCCTCCTATGTTGTCACTTTCATATACTAGTGGGAATTTTTCATTATAGGATTAGATTAACACCCACTTAGTTTTCATATTGAGCTTTCATACACTTATAGCTCTTAGTGCATTCATTGCATGGCAATCCCTACTCCTCACATTGATATCAATTGATGGGCATCTCCATAGCCCGTTAGTTAGCCATGTCGGTGTGAGACTTTCTACTTTTTTGTCTTCTTTATATTTACCCCTATCATCATACTCTATTCCACCCGTAGTGCTATATCCATGGCTTGCGCTCATATGTTGCGTGAGAGTTGAAAAAGGTGAAGCGCGTTAAAAAGTATGAACCAATTGCTCGGCTTGTCATCGGGGTTGTGCATGATAAATACTTTGTCTTAAGAAGACAGAGCACGACAAGACTATATGATTTTGTAGGGATAGCTTTCTTTAGCATTGATATTTTGAAAGACATGATTGTTTGTTGGGATGCATGAGTATTGATGTCTTTATGTCAAATTATAAACTATTGCTTTGAATCACTTATGTCTTAATATTCATGCCATGATTACATATACAATCAAGTTTATGCTAGGTAGCATTCCACATCAAAAATTATCTTTTTTATCATTTACCTACTCGAGGACGAGCAAGAATTGAGCTTGGGGATGCTGATATGTCTCCGTCGTATCTATAATTTTTTATTGTTCCATGCCAATATTATACAACTTTTACATACTTTTGGCAATATTTTATATGATTTAGTGGACTAACTTATTGATCCAGTGCCTAGTGCCAGTTCCCCTTTTTTGCATGTTTTTTGTATCGCAGAAAATCCACATCAAACGAAGTCCAAATGCAATAAAATTTTACAGAGAATTATTTTGGAATATATGTGATTTTTGGGACTTGTAATCAATGCAAACAGAGGCCCACACAACCCATAAGACACTAGGGCGCGACCCTGGAGCCAGGCGCGTGGTCGTGGGTTGTGCTCACCTCGTACATCGGTTAGAGCTCTACTTCAGGCGCAAGGAAGCTTATATCCAGAAAAAATCATGTTAAAATCTCGCCGCAATCGAAGTTACGGATCTCCAGGAATATAATAAATTGTTTTCGGCCAGATCCGGAAAATACGAAACAGAAGAGAACAGAGAGGGAGATCCAATCTCGGAGGGGCTCCCGCCCCTCCAATGCCATGGAGGCCATGGACCAGAGGGGGAACTCTCCTCCCATCTAGGGGGGAGGTCAAAGAAGAAGAAGAAGAAGGAAGGGGGCTCTCTCCCCCTCTCCCCCGGGGGTGCCGGAGTGCCGCAGGGGCTAGGATAGTGAAGGCGATCTACATCAACAATAATGCTACCGTCAACACCAACTTTCTCCCCCTCTATGCAACGGTGTAACACCTTGATACATCTCCAATGTATCTATAATTTATGAAGTATTCATGATGTTATATCATCATTCTTGGATGTATTACAATCCTTTTATAGCAACTTTATATCATTTTTTGGGACTAACCTATTGACCCAGTGCCCAGTGCCAGTTGGTGTTTTTTGCTTTTTTTACATCACAGGAAATCAATATCAAACAGAGTCCAAACACCACGAAACTTTTTGGAGATTTTTTGGACCAGAATGCCCAGGATGGGCCAGATCAGCACCTGGGGGTGCCCCTAGGGCGGCACAACCCACCAGGGCGCGCCTGGAGGCCCAGGCGCGCCCAGGTGCATTGTGCCCACCTCGGTGGCCTGCTGGACCCCCCCTTTACCCTGTAAATTCACAAATATTCCAAAAACCCTTGGGGTTAACCTAGATCAGATGTTCCGCCGCTGCCAGGCTCTGTAGCCACCGAAAACCAATCTAGACCCCATTCCAGCACCCTGTCGGAGGGGGAAATCATCACCGGTGGCCATCTTCATCATCCCGGCGGCCACCATGATGAGGAGGGAGTAATCCATCCCCAGGGTTGAGGGTTTGTACCAGTAGCTACGTGTTTGATCTCTCTCTCTCTCTCTCTCTCTCTCTCTCTCTCTCTCGTGTTCTTGAGATGTCACGATCTTGATATATCGCGGGCTTTGTTAATATAGTCGAATCATATGGAGTTTCCCCCTCTCTATCTTGTTGTGATGAATTGAGTTTTTCCCTTTGACATTTTGTTGTTATCAGATTGAATACTTTTATGGATTTGAGAACACTTGATATATGTCTTGCAATTTAATACTCATGGCGACAATGGGGTATCGTATTGATTCACTTGATATATGTTTTGGCACTCAACTCGCGGATTCCAAGGTGACATTGCGGTAATCTACGCATAGGGGTCGATGCACGTTCTTGTCTTTGTTTCTCCGGAGAAATCTTGGGGCACTCTTTGAAGTTCTTTGTGTTGGATTGAGTATTATGAATATGAAATTATTTGGTGTTATTTTAGTACGAACTCTTGCATAGATCGATCGGAAAGATAGCTTCGAGGTGGTTCCGTACCCTACAAACAATTTCTTCTTATGTTCAACACTAGATAGGAACTTTGGAGTGATTCTTCATCACACTTTGATGGGTGGTTATATGATCCCATTATATTAGCACTGTTGAGAGATTACACTCGTGAAAGTACGGACCCTAAGCCTCATTTTCAAGCATTGCAATATCGTTTTTGTGCCCATTTACTATTTGCTACCTTGCTGTTTTTATTTATTCAGATTATAAAAATATATTTCTACCATCCGTATTACACTTTTATCACCATCTCTTCGTCGAACTAGTGCACATATACAATTTGCCATTGTATTTGGTGTGTTGGGGACACAAGAGACTTTTTATTATTTGGTTGCAAGGTTGTTTGAGAGAGACCATCTTCATCCTACGCCTCCCACGGATTGATAAACCTTAGGTCATCCACTTGAGGGAAAATTGCTACTGTCCTACAAAACTCTACGCTTGGAGGCCCAACACGTGTCTATAAGAATAAAGTTGCGTAGTAGACATCAAGCTCTTTTCTGGCGCCGTTGCCGGGGAGGTGAGTGCTTGAAGGTATATCTTTAAATCTTGGAATTGAATCTTTTAGTTTCTTGTTTTATCACTAGTTTGGTTTATAAAATAAAACTAAAAATGGAATTGAGGTTGCATCATATTATTGATCATCTTTATAATATCTTTCTTGAAAATGATGGTTTGGAAAATTGTGCTCAATTGTTGGAAGAAGAAGTCAATAAAATTTTTGGCACAAAATATTTGAATGATGAGCATGATTGCAATGTTTTTAGTATGAATTCATTGAATATTCATGATGCTAATGATATGCAAAGCTACAAGCTTGGGGATGCTATGTTTGATGAAGATGATATTTTTTGTCCCCCAAGTTTTGATGTGCAAATTTATTATGATGAAAGCATGCCTCCTATTTATGATGAGTATATTGATGAAAGTGGGTTTGGAAGAGTGTCAAATTTAGGAAGTAATGATCCCACTATTTTGGAGGGTGTTGAATCTTATTGTGATAATTATGAAAGTGGATTTGGAGAGGTCATGACTTTATTTAGTGATGAATCCACCATTTTGGATGAGGTTGCAATTGATTATGACAACAAAGTTCCTATATATGATGATTATGGTGATGACATGTATGCTATATTGAATAATTATAAACATGAAACTTGTCATCATGATTTTAATTTCCAATCACATGAGAATTATTTTGTTGAGTTTGCTCCCACAATTATTGATGAGAATAAATTTGCTTATGTGGAGAGTAATAAAATTTCTATGCTTGTGAATCATGAAAGGAATGCTTTACATGATAGCTATATTGTTGAATACATTCATGATGCTACTGAAAATTATTATGAGAGAGGAACATATGCTTGTAAGTATTGCAATAATATAAAGTTTCCTCTCTATGTGTTGAAAATCTTGAAGTTTTGCTTGTTTTGCCTTCCTATGCTAATTGATTATTGTTCCCATAAGTTGTTTGCTCACAAAAACCCTATGAATAGGAAGGGGGTTAGACTTAAATGTGCTAGTCATATGCTTTATGATGCTCCCGTTATGTTTCAATTCTTATCTTTTATGCAAGCATCATTGATATCATCATGCCTAGCTAAAAGGCATTAAAGAAAAGCGCTTGTTGGGAGACAACCCAACACTTTTACCTACTGTTTTTGTGTGTTCACATGATTAGACTACTGTAGTAATCATGTTTTATTGCTTTTGTTTCAATAAAGTGCCAAGTAACCTTTGGGATGGCTTACGGTGATAGTTGATTTGATCTTGCTGAAAAACAGAAACTTTTGCGCTCAGGAAAAAAATTCTCATTTTTAACAGAAGCCTGATAAAATGCTGATTCTTTTTGCAGAAGATTAATAGACAAATTGCGCAGGTTTTCCTATTTTTCAGAATTTTTGGAGTAGCAGAAGTATGGTTGGAGTACAGATTACTACAGACTGTTCTGTTTTTTACAGATTCTATTTTCAGTGCATAGTTTGCTTGTTTTCTAGTTCCATGGCTTATATTGCTCAATATAAATTGTGGAAATGATATGCTACAGTAGGAATTGTGTGGAAACAATTATGAATCTTGTCTTTGACAGTACCAAAAGTGAAATGGTTTGCTCTTTATCATACTAACCTATCTCACAAAGTTCTGTCAAGTTTTGTGTGATTGAAGTTTTCAAGTTTTGGGTGAGATATCGATATGAGGGGAATAAGGAGTGACAAGACCCTATGCTTGGGGATTCCCAAGGCACCCTAAGTTAATATAAAAGGAAGATCCATGCAACTAAGCTTGGGGATGCCCCGGAAGGCATCCCCTCTTTCGTCTCCAACATTATCGGTAACCTCACTCGGAGCTATGTTTTCGTTCATCACATGATATGAGTTTTGCTTGGAGCGTCATTTTATTTTATTTTTATTTTCTTTATGTTATTTATAATAATGTTTTGCATCTTTTATTTCAATAAAAGTGGCATTGATAGCCTTTACTATGCTTATTTTACAAGTCTACATGTTGCTGTTTGAAAACAGAAAGTTTACCGTTGTTGCAAATATTCCCTAGAAAAGTCAGAATGTGATAATATGTTGAAACTTTTTGCAAAATAAGATCTGATAAATTTTCTACAGTGTGGCAATTTTTCATAACTTTTGGAGTTAGGGAAGTATTGATACTCTTTCATTCTTTATAGACTGTACTGTTTTGGCAGATTGCTATTATGTTCGCATTGTTTGCATTTGTTTGCTTGTTTAATGATTCTATTTGAGGATAGGAGTATTAAATATGCAAAGGCATTTAGTATGCAATGTTGAATAATAATTTTAGTGATTTGCTACAATAGAGAATGATAAGGTTTTTGCATTGGTTTATACTAACTTATCTCATGAGTTCTTGTTGAGTTTTGTGTGGATGAAGCTTTTGAGATTTCGGAAACCGTGATATGAGAAGAATTAAGGAGACACGAAATCTCAAGATTGGGGATGCCCAAGGCACCCCAAGATAATATTTCAATAAGTCTCAAGCATCTAAGCTTTGGGATGCCTCGATAGGCATCCCACCTTTCTTCTTCAACAATTATCGGTTAGTATCGGTTGAGCCTAAGTTTTTGCTTCTTCACATGATGTGTGATATCCTTGGAATGTAATTTTATTTTGTTTTGCTTGCTGTTTTAATAAAATACTTAGATCTGAAAGTTTTTAAATAAATTAGAGTCCTCAAATAGTTGCCAAGGAGGCTAGGTAAGAGGCATTCACATCCCGTCAACGAAGCTCTTTTCTTTGGAATTGCTCTAGTGCTTCACTTATATCTTTTTGAGCATGGTGTGCTTTAGTATTTTTGAAGAAATTCTCTCTTGCTTCACTTAAATCAATTTGAGAGAAAGAAATATTATGCTCATGATCTTCATTTACATCTTTTTGGATTATCTTGTCATTTACTCTTGTGCTTCACATATATCCTATGAGTAAATTGTTGAATAAGTTGAATGTCACGAAGTTCAAATCATATCATGGCTAGTGGTAGCTTCACATTGGGTTTAGAAAGTGAAATGTTTTGAGGCTCGACAATCACAATATTGGCCATACAAGCAATTCACGAATAATTAGTATAAGGAAGAGAACTTTCATATGCAAATACACTATCATGGAAATCTTTTGTGATTGTGAGCCCCCATCAAAATATTATATGCCAAATTTTTTGATGTTGGACAAGGAAGACAATGTAATGGTTTATGTTTGTTCATATTCACATAGAAGTTATATTGTCATATATCCTTCAACATGTGGTGCTTGCCCCCCATCCTTGCTAGCCAAAAATTCCGCACCAAGTAGACATACTACTTGTGCATCCAAAAACCCTTTAACCTAAATCTTATCTTCAAGAGTCCACCATACCTACCTAAGGATTGAGCAAAATCCTTCAAGTAAGTTGTCATCAGTGCAATAAGGTAATAAATATTGCTTCTATAAGTGTGAGACCATTTAGTGTAAGAGAAAATTGAGCGTTCTACGAACTTGTGATGGCAAAGAATAAAAGCGACAGACTTCATAATAAAGGTTGCTATCATAAGGGGCAATATACTGTGACGTTCTTTTCCACTAAGGGGTTGAGCATACAAAAAAATAAGCACATGTCAACCTCTGCTTCCCTCTGCGAAGGGCCTATCTTTTACTTTTTAGTATTTACTTTTGTGCAAAGAGTCAAAGTTTTTCTCTACATTCCTTTTTCTTTTTCTCTTTTGGCAAGCATCATGTGGTGAGGAAAGATCTAGGCACATATATCCAGTTGGATATGGGTAGCATGAGTTATTATTGTTGACATCACCCATGAGGTGAATACGTTGGGAGGCAAAAAAATAAGCCCCTATCTTTCTATGTGTCCGGTTGAAACGTTTTGCTCATGTGCATGCGGTGAGTGTTAGCAATCATAGAAGACAATAAGATGCTTGAGTATGTGGAGCTCTTACTTAAACTTTGTTGAATAATTTGAATTGAAATTGCTTGGTGACTAATAACATAGGTTGTTGAGTTTCAAGAGAGTTCATTGTTTGAACCTTAACATGTGAATTGGTTGCTACTATGACATGATAAGTTCTATAAGAAAGAATTGTTGTTATGATGCTAGGAAAAGTGATTGAAATTATCATTGATAAAACTTATGCACTTTGCTAGCATTCACACTTCATAAATTATTTCTTTTATGATTTACCTACTCGAGGATGAGTAGGAATTAAGCTTGGGGATGTTGTTACATCTCCAACGTATCTGTAATTTATGAAGTATCCAAGCTGTTATATCATCATTCTTGGATGTTTTACAATCATTTTATAGCAACTTCATATCATTTCTTGGGACTAACCTATTGACCCAGTGTGCCCGGTGCCAGTTGCTGTTTTTCCTTGTTTTTTACATCGTAGGAAATCAATATCAAACGGAGTCCAAACACCGCGAAACTTTTTGGAGATTTTTTATGGACCAGAACACCCAGGATGGGCCAGAGCAGCACCTGGAGGTGCCCCGAGGGGGGCACAACCCACCAGGGCATGCCTGGGGGCCCAGGCGTGCCCAGGTGGGTTGTGCCCACCTTGGTGGCCTCCTGAACCCCCTCTTTACCCTATAAATTCAAAAATATTCCAAAACCCTTGCGGTTAACCTAGATCAGACATTCCACTGCCGCAATGCTCTGTAGCCACCGAACACCAATCTAGACCCCGTTCCGACACCCTGCCAGAGGGGAAATCATCAGCGGTGGCCATCTTCATCATCCCGGCGGCCACCACGATGAGGAGGGAGTAGTCCACCCTCAGGGCTGAGGGTTTGTACCAGTAGCTATGTGTTTGATCTCTCTCTCTCTCTCTCTCTCTCTCGTGTTCTTGAGATGTCACGATCTTGATGTATCACGTGCTTTGTTAATATAATCAGATCATATGGAGTTTTCCGGTCTCTATTTTGTTGTGATGAATTGAGTTTTTCCCTTTGAGATTTTGTTGTTATCGGATTGAATACTTTTATGGATTTGAGAAAACTTGATATATGTCTTCCAATTGAATACTCGTGGTGACAATGGGGTATCATATTGATTCACTTGATATATGTTTTGGCACTCAACTCGCCGATTCCTGAGGTGACATTGGGGTAATCTACGCATAGGGGTTGATGCACGTTCTTGTATTTGTTTCTCCGGTAGAAATCTTGGGGCACTCTTTGAAGTTATTTGTGTTGGATTGAGTATTATGAATCTAAAATTATTTGGTGTTATTTTAGTACGAATTCTTGGATAGATCGATCGGAAAGAATAGCTTCGAGGTGGTTTCGTACCATACAAACGATTTCCTCTTATGTTCAACTCTAGATAGGAACTATGGAGTGACTCTTCATCACACTTTGAGGGGTGGTTATATGATCCAATTACATTAGCATTATTGAGAGATTGCACTAACGAAAGTACAGACCCTAGGCCTCATTTTCAAGCATTGCAATACCGTTTTTGTTCCCGTTTACTATTTGCTACCTTCCTATTTTTATTTATTCAGATTATAAAAATATATTTCTAACATCCGTATTACACTTTTATCACCATCTCTTCGCTGAACTAGTGCACCTATACAATTTTCCATTGTATTTGGTGTGTTGGGGACACAAGGGACTTCTTATTATTTGGTTGCCAGGTTGTTTGAGAGAGACCATCTTCATCCTACGCCTCCCACGGATTGATAAACCTTAGGTCATCCACTTGAGGGAAAATTGCTATTGTCCTACAAAACACTGCGCCTGGAGGCCCAACACGTGTCTACAAGAATAAAGTTGCGTAGTACACATCACACCTCTTCTCCCCGCTGTAATCTCTACTTAAACATGGCGCTCAACTCCATATATTATTTCCCAATGATCTATGGTTATCCTATGATGTTTGAGTAGATCTGTTTTGTCCTATGGGTTAATCGTGATCTTGGTTGGTATGATTGTATATTTTATTTATGGTGCTGTCCTACGGTGCCCTCCGTCTCGCGCAAATGTGAGGGTTCCCCGTTGTAGGGTGTTGCAATACATTCATGATTTGCTTATGGTGGGTTGCGAGAGTGACAAAAGCTTAAACCCGAGTAGGTGGGTTGTTGCGTATGGGATAAAGAGGACTTGATACTTAATGCTATGGTTGGGTTTCACGATCTTAATGATCTTTAGTAGTTGCAGATGCTTGCTAGAGTTCCAATCATAAGTGCATATGATCCAAGTAGAGAAAGTATGTTAGCTCATGCCTCTCCCTCATATAAAATTGCCAGAATGATTACCGGTACTTGTTATCGATTTCCTAGGGACAAATGAGTTTCTTGTTGACACAAGCTATCCACTTTTATTACCTTGCAATTTATTCATAGTTATATTCTCGCAAAGTAATTGTAGTTTTATTCTCATAAAATGGTTTCATACTTGTTTTCGGTAAAGGAAACGTCAAAGTGTGCGTAGAGTTGTATCGGTGGTCGATAGAACTTGAGGGAATATTTGTTCTGCCTTTAGCTCCTCATTGGGTTCAACACTCTTATTCATCGAGGAAGGCTACAAACAATCCCCTATACTTGTGGGTTATCATAAAGGTTAGTGAAAACAGTTGTAAATGGTTGCGAGAGGGAGGGAGGGTGATATCGAGGGCATGTGTGCGAGAAACACACCTCGGGAGAGAGTGTGTGAGCATGTGTGAGAGACCATCGATGGATATACACCATGTGCGTGTATGTGTGAGAGAGAAAGTTAGCGCGTGTGTGAGGAGGGGCCTATGGAGAGTGAAACTACACGTAAAAGACCGATGTACACATTGATTAAAAGTATAAATTGTATCCAAATATTAGGATGGGATCATGATATTTGCAATTCGCATAAGGAACAGTCATTGATCCATCAGACATCTATATTCTATCGAATTTGAGCATGTCTGTGTTATCATTGGACATAATTGATCCATAGAGTTAGTATTTTGAACTCCAGACAATGCATCGCTTTACGTGAGTATAGTTCATGTTGTGTGTTTAAAGCACATTATACATACAAAAGGTACACAATGAACATTATAAATAGCTAGCTAGGAACTAGCATACATTTGAATTCAACTTAAGGTGGTTTAAAAAATTCAAATTCAACTTGAAGTCCATTCAATTATTTGAATTCGAGATCATGGCATTTGTAAATCATACATAAATTATGGGGCACCAATCTTTCCTCTGCTTTTGTACATAATAGCATATATAGTCGTGTACAAAATAGATTCAAATTTACCTCCGCCATTCCAAAATAATCATAGTTATAGGATATTCAAGTGTCAAAATTTCAAAAAGAAGCGCGTAATTTAATGAGGTTTTCAAACATACAAGGTCAATTTACCATTGTATATTTAGGTCAATCCTCAAAGTTCAAGAGTACTCTAAACGTGCCCTCGTAAAAAAAGAGTACTCTAAACATTAATGCTTCTGTTTCAAAATTTCGAACGAAGCGCGAAAAGAGCCTCTACTCACCCGAAACCACGTGAGACCAATGTTTGGTAGACGGGAATTACTTTTCTAACTTTGACCCGTGAAACCTACCGGCCGAACGTCCAAAGCTCTAAACCAAGGTAGGTTTGTAACTTCATCTAGAGGCCACACAACCGCATCCGAAAAACATTCATACACCATGACCGCCTAAACACAACATGCGCTCGGCCGAAATCGCTCCCGCCCACTATTTGGGACACCTGGGATTACCATCCTATAACCTTGACCCACAGTACGTCCAAAATTTAAGAGGGGGGCAAAATTTGTACTTTCCCCTAATTTCAAACAAGCGTGTCCCATCTGTTCAAAAGAAACGAAAACAAGCGTGTCCTAGACCGAAACATGGTGCCCCCTTAGCTCCCCCCATCTGATTCCCCATTCGTGCTCCGTCGGCACCAAAACTACCTCTCTACTAGCCGCGAAACCCCGGCGTCCTCCGTCTGCCACCCCACCCCACCCATAAACCGCCGCCCTCTGCCATCACACCGGAACCGATATCCCGACATCGTCGTCCACCGCAACCGCAACCGCAAAGCCCTCCACGACTAGTAGTTGAAGCCGAGGCCAAGCTGCCTCGAGGACAACAACATGCGCCGTACCCAAGCCAGTTCAACCATGCCGTCCTGCGCCTCACCGCTGCCGCTCCAAAGTCGCCACCGTCCACCGCACTGGGGTTGTACTCGCTACACCATCCTTCACCGCCTCAGATCTGCTTCCCCTCCACCGACAGACAGCCACTGCCACACAGTCAACAATTTGGCCATGGGTTCGTTCAAGGCTCCACCATCCTCCAAAAAATCGATTCACCCGGTAAAAACAAGAACATTGCTGCGCAATAAGGAGGGAACAACACTAGCAACCGGAACTGCTACTCATCTTCCCTTATTCGTGCAAATCTTACGTGTCTGCTTGCACGGTATTCATCCCACATAAGACACTAGTTGAGCGCTTCTTACTGCACCTTCTTCCTGATACTAGATGTTCCTAGTAACTCGTGATGCACAAGGTTTCTCCTCATATACTATTTCACCATAGCAAGAGGTTCGTTAGCCCCCTAGATTTCAATTCCTGGTTAGTTGATTCCCAATTAAAGGAAGCAATCCCCGGCATAACAGGTGCTAGTCTGCCTATTATGCTGGGGAAGCAGCGCCTCAATGTTTATCTTAGGGGTGTGTGGGGCCTAGGAGCTGCTGGCGCCCGATCAGGAGGTCGGTCGAGCTTAAAGGGATGGTCGGGGGGCGCTGCCAAGCACGACGGTGGTGTGAGCTCGAGGGGAGGGCGGGGAGGCGGAGGTAGGGTTCTGGGCCAGTGGTAACTGGTGGTTTGAGAAAGATCATCAACAGTGACTGGCGGGAGGTAGAGGAAGGCCATCTGCCCGTTCCTTGTAGATCGGACGGTTCCTAAAAAAATCGACTGGCCTATTTGTTTTCACTCGACTGTTATTTTGATAGGACCACATGTGGTGGTGTTCTAGAGGAGTACCTGCATTTCCCTGCCATCCATGTGCTCATATATTATAAAATCATACAGAGTAGAATCTAATTTTGTTTGCCATGCAATGTTGTAGAGCTATCATATCTCTCCTGTCATTTATTTTCCAGCCACCTGCCATCTACTACTTAAAAGTGCACTAGTTCTACACACACTTCACCCATACTCTCACTATTGTTATTTATGCATGGGTATTTCAACCTCTACCAAACGGTTGATAGAAGCACGAAATAAAAGAGAGAAGTCGCTCCAGCTTTATTCATGCTTAGGCAAGGCACGTTTCTGCACAATAAAGGGTGTAGTGTCAGCAGATGAAGATGATAAACATAGCTCTAGAGTTGATGATCTCGCTCGCCATGAACCACCATCCCAGGTTCTTGCTTTAACTTCGCGGTGTCATATGTGGTTGCATGTTGCATATGGTGTCTAGCTTGTATTCGAAAGGCCAAAGTCGGTCTTTATTAAGATAAGAAAAGATATTTTTACATGAACCACCATCCCGGGAGCACCAGAAGCCAAAATAGCTAGTCAGGGCACTGGCCGAGCCAGTGATAAGCCTAGTACAAACATGCATCACCTGCAAGCCAACTAAAAAGCCACGGTGGTGGCGAAGAAGCCCGCCTCCCACCAGGCTCTTAGATCCTCGACGATCATGCTCACCACTCCAGCCAGGTGTCTAGCTTGTATTTCTTCCAATTTGGTTAAATTGCATCTGCTTAGGTTACACATTATACCTTTGAATATGACATGCCTTCCTGTTTTTGGTGCATCCTGCTACATCTGTCTATTAACCATGTTCTTACATCAAACTAATGTTCTTGTGTATCCCTCATCAATCACTTCTGATGAGATAGTCAGGCTCGTGGACTACTGTAAGAAAAGATCCTCTTTTAAAGAATGCAGTGCCAGCTTCCCCACATGATTCTCAACAAACATCGATGCTAGATGAAGGTAGTCAATGTAGCTCTATAGTTGATGACCGCATTTCCCCTACACCACCATCTCAGGTGCTTGCTCTAACTTGGCAGCGTGATATGTGGTTGCAAGTTACATATGGTGTCTAGATTGTAGTTCTTCCAATTTGGTTAAATTGCATGAATTATTCTTCTTAGTTTATACATTATACTTGTTAATGTGACATGCCTTCCTGTTTTTGGTACATAGTACATCTGTCTATTAAGCATGTCCTTACATAAAACTACTGTTTTTGTATCCCGCGTTAATCAATTATGACGAGACACCTTTAGTATATGCAGAGTGATATTGGTTGCATCTTTCACATGATTGATAGCATGCACTGCTTCTAATTTGTTGAAACGCCAATTATGATGGGACACTTTGAACATGGCTGAGTCATATTGGTTACATCTTTCATGTGGTGTCTAGATTGCATTGCTTCTAATTTGATGAAATGGCTTCTGCATAGTTTACACAAATAGTTGTTAATTTGCCATGTCGTCATTTTTTTCGTACATATTCCATCCTCGTATCATGTGTTTGCCTTACATCAAAGTGGCGATTGTCAGTATCATGCATGAATGAGTTCTAAAGAGTGAATTTTATAGCCTTTTCTTGTCGGTTTTACTTAACAAAGCAAAATCAATAAAGCGGAAGGAAATTAGCAAGGCAGTGGATAAAGGTGCTCCTTCCAAACAACTAAAATGAAGGGCCTCTATAGATTCTACTCTGCCATCCCCCAAAGAAGATTTGCAAGACAACACATGCATAGACACTCAACGCAGTTGTGTTGATGATCAGCACGTCTCCCCTAGTCCACCATCACAGGTGCTCCCTCAAACTTGGCACTGTTATCTGTGGTTGCATGTTATGTATGACGGCTGGCTTATATTGCTTCTAATTTTGTTGAATTCCATCTGCTTACTTTACACATTATACTTGTGAATAAGACATGTGTTCCTGTTTCTAGAACATACAATATCTGTCTATCACACCATGTTCTTACATCAAAGTACTATTGTTGTGTAACCTGCAACATCACTTATCATAAGACACATCTAACTTGGGAGTGTGATATAGGTTACATCTTGTATTCTTTTCTAGCTTGTAATACTTCTAATTTGTTGAAATGGCACTTATGACGAGACCGTTTAACATTGTAGAGTGACATTCGTTGCATCTTACATATGGTGTCTAGCTTTCATTGCTTCTAATTTGTTGAAATGCCTTTTGCTTACTTTACACATCATAGCTATGAATATGCAATGTTGTCCTTTTCTCATACACATTCAATCGTCCTATCATGCGGTTTTCTTACATTAAATTAGTGCTCGTCAGCATCTTGTATCAATGAGTTCTGAAAAGTAAATTTGTATTCATCTTTCTTGTGGGTTTCACTTGACAATGCAATAAAATTAAGTAAGAGGAAGGAAAAAATTAAGGTAGGGACTGATGGCGCTCTTCCGGTGAAACCGGCATCCTAGGTGCTTTCTCTAGCTTGGCAGCATGATATTGTCTTGCATGTTGTATACGGTGTCTAGTTTGTATAGCTTATAATTTGATTAAATTACTTCTACTTAGTTTACACAAATAGTTGTGAATATGCCATGCCGTCCTATTTTTCGTACATATTCAATCCTCGTATCATGTGTTTGCCTTACATGAAGGTAGTGATTGTCAGTATCATGCATGAATGAGTTCTAAAGAGTGAATGTTATTGCTTTTTCTTTTCAGTTTTACCTAGCAATGCAAACTCAATAAAGCAAAAGGAAATTAGCAAGGCAGTGGATAAAGGTGCTCCTTCCAAACAACTAAAATGGAGGGCCTCTACAGATTCTACTCTGCCATCCCCCAACAAGGTTTGCAACAAAACACATGCATAGACACTCTACGTAGCTGTGTTGATGATGAGCACGTCTCCCCTAGTCCACCATCACAAGTTCCCCCTCTAACTTGGCACTGCTATATGTGGTTGCATGTTATTATGATGTCTAGCTTGTATTTGTTCTAATTTTGTTGAATTCCATCTGCTTACTTTACACATTATACTTGTGAATAAGACATGTGTTCTTGTTTCTAGAACGTACAATATTTTTCTATCAGAGCATGTTCTTACATCAAAGTACTACTGTTGTGTAACCTACAACAATCACTTATCATAAGACATGTTTAACTTGGGCGTGTGATATAGGTTACATCTCGCATTCTTTTCTAGCTTGTAATACTCCTATTTTGTTGAAGTGGTACTTATGACAGGACAGTTTTAACTTGGTAGAGTGATTTTCGTTGCATCTTTCATATGGTGTCTAGCTTTCATTACTTCTAATTTGTTGAACTAACTTCTGATTAGTTTACACATCATAGCTGTGAATATGCAATGCTGTCATTTTTTCTTACACATTCAATTGTCCTATCATGCGGTCGATTTACATTAAAGTTGTCTTCATCAGCATCCTGCATCAATGAGTTCTGAAAATTGAATTTTTATTCATTTTTCTCGCGGGTTTAACTTGACAAGGCTATAAAATTAAGAAAGAGGAAGGAAAAAATTAAGGCAGGGAATGATGGCGGTCTTCCGGCAAAACAGCCATCCCAGGTGCTTTCTCTAGCTTGGCAGTGTGATATTGTCTTGCATGTTGCATACAGTGCCTAGCTTGTATTGCACACTGCTAGGCTCTTGTAATTAGCTGTTGTTTCACTCTTTTAGTTGTGC
Source organism: Triticum dicoccoides (assembly GCF_002162155.2). Classification (NCBI taxonomy): domain Eukaryota; kingdom Viridiplantae; phylum Streptophyta; class Magnoliopsida; order Poales; family Poaceae; genus Triticum; species Triticum dicoccoides. Next base: position 246,288,400 of record NC_041380.1, on the reverse strand, counting down.
CATATTATCAGATCTATATTGACTTGTTCCAAATGCAGAGTAAAGCCCCCAAGGACCAAAAATTACCTAAACCAAATGTTGTGGAAATCTTCAAGGAGTGTCACACCAGCAAGACGAAGGGCATGACTACACCAGTAAAAGCCGATGTTGTAAGTCCTTATTCCTCATGCCTTTTCACTTCTACTTAGTCTAACTTGTGCACTGAACTGCATGGTTTGCAACCAATGTCTATTACTATTTTCAGTTTTATACACAATTGTCTTAGCGTATCATTGCACCTTACAAGGTTTAAAAGAGAGGAGTGATGTTCCTTTGATATTGATCTGTAATCTAGTTCTGTGCTGGACTTGTCTACACAATGTTACTATTGCATGTTTGTCTGTTCTCGGTTGTTTTGTGATATGAATAATGTCATACTATGCTTACCTTATTATAAACTTTGTCCCTTTATCCTTAGCTGTCAATACAATGTGAAGAAATAGACAATACATTAGCCATGGTACATGGTCATATGTTTGGAACCTGGTTTTATTATGTACTTTGCAGTACAATACAACTAATATTTTACATGAGTTCACCAGAATAAGTTTTGTATATAGACCGAAGCTATTTCTTTGGTTTTGTTGTCTCCTTAATATCTTCTCTTCTGGTACTACGAATGTAAAAACTCAACTTTCAGCAAACTATGTAACAAATGGTGGAACCACCACCTTCTAAAGGTGATGAGGCAACTATGACCGCAATGTCACCTCTTGCTGTAGTGGGTCAGTACCTGCCCACTAACAGTGCCCAAACCACGTTCCTGTGTAATACTTGGTTGGTTGTTAAGGAAATCTCATCCAAACTGCCTCATGATCAAGATATGTAAACTCAAAACAATGTTATATCTGCGCTCCAGAGACAAGTCCATTCCCTAACAGAGACCCTTTGTGAAACAAAGACATCCATTGTTCGATCTCATCATGATATGGATGGTTTTGAAACCAGACTATCAGACATTTGCTATGTTGTTTAGGAGCCTAGGAGTAATGAAGGCGAAGGTTATGGTGCTCCTGTACAGCATGAAAACATAATAGTCGGGTCAAATGACCTGAGCTTCTGAACTTCTGGTGGTGCATTTATCTACTGGACTGCTAACTTTTATGCCAACCTTCCTTTTGTTTTATGGTTGTAATTTTTTTGTTGCGATACTTTTTTTTTATAACGTGTAGCCACCGGCTCAAGAAAACAACAAGCCATTTTTGTATAGTGTAGGGTGTTCCCTATATTCGCACTGGTGGCAAACTTTGATGCCCAGTGGATGTAATATGTGCAATCTCCTTAATAGCCTAGCGTTAGTATCTAGCTTATTTATTTCCCTAGTCTACTTTTTCCTTGGTTTGCTAGTGGTCGTAACAACCATGGGCCATATACGGACCATGGTAACCTTGAGCCTTCTACGGGCTGTAGGATCCATGGGCCTCCTACAGGCCGTCAAATAAATGGGCCTCCAACGAGCCGTAGAATCAGTGGGCCTTGGACCGCCAGATAAATGGGCCCACATGGGCCATAAACAAGTGTAATTGGTATCGGGCCAGCGCGGTAACGGGTCGTTAACAGGCCGGAAGATAGCAAAGGCTTAATTCTATCAGAGGCATAACGGTCGTTAATGGGCGGAATATAGGACGGGCTGGAAACGATGCAACGGGTTAACAGGCCACAAACGGGCTGATTCTAACCACGGGCTAAATTTTTCCCATTAGGGGAACATGCTAGTAACAGACCGGAAGTAATCGAGGACCGAAAAGGAGCCCAAGAATGTATGGTCCGTCAGTAGGCCGAAAGCTATCACGGGCTGGAAACGGCCCATGTGAATCATGGGCCGGTACTGGGAATAAAGATATTTACTGTTTATTATGGGCCAGAGTCACCATGGCCCATTAAAGGGCCCAAAGATACGAAAGGCATCATATGAGCCGAATGACGTTGTGGGCCATACATGGGCCAAAATTGAAACGGGATGGTATTATACCGGACAACCCACATGAGCTTGAGTTTTTAACAAAGCTTAACTTCCACGGCATGCCTCGACGTGCTTGGAACAGCGAGTCCATGAATGAGCTTATCAACGACCTAGGAGGTGAGCTCATAATTATGTTTGTTCCTCCAGACAGCTCGGCTCTAATGTTTATGGCATGGATGAAGAAGTCGTCCACCATACCAATGGTGATTAGTGTTGAGATACCGGTGGAGGAACCGGGGTTGTACAATTCATCTACACCAAGGCCGTCGTGGACCACGTTAGGATGTACATGTATCGAGTGTTCGTGCATATCGAAGAAGTGGTCAATCCATCAATCGAAGTCATGTCGCCATCGCTGGTGCCAGGGTCCATCGACGACGTCCATTATAGGAGTCAACGTCAGACTTTCCCCATGTTACTCTGTACGATGGATGGCATATGGCCTACTCCATCGTGCGATGGAGGCCACTGCTTCTTTGGGAGAAGAGGCAGGGCTGGCTAATGTGCCAGTACATTTGAGGCAACATCTGAATCTTCTCTAATACTAGTTAAATCCGACCTATCGGTGTGAAGCACTGATGTGCCAGTACATTTGATTGTGACCTGTTCTATGTTTGTACCTAAACTTTTTTAGAAAGGGGTGTATGTCAACTTAATGTGCTAGCAAAACTTATTGTGTTGTTTGTCTGTTTTCTTTGCACAACATTCAAGATATTTCCCCATCATTGATAAAGATGATGAACGGATATGTACGAATTCGTTGGTTTCAACATAGCCCTACCTGTAGTGATCCACTGCTTCCACCCTGACTGTGCTGCCTGCGTGAAATTTTTGTATGCAAGTTCAGTGTGCTATGATGTTCTATATAATTGTGTCAACTACATAAGTTTTTACTAAGCATCAACAATGCATATGGCTGAAAGATGTATTTACGAGCATCGACCAATGGGTCTCTCTCTCACACACACGCACACATGCAAGTGGGACCGTTGAATTATTTCTTCGCTCGTGACAGCTTTTAATTAGGTTCCACTATACTCTAACTTTTTTCTTAAGTTATTAATTGAGCTCAGTGACTTCAAAAAGTTGTATAGAAGCCTTGTTTGGACCTTTTCAGATGTCGTTGAATGTGGGGTGAGTAGCCATGTAAAGTTGTACCGTACTACACAAGCCTTTTTCGTTGAACATCAGCAATGCAACTAGGCAGACAGCTGTACCCAAGATCCTAAAATAGGTGTAGCCTAGCCTATGTTTCTTTTAATAAAATGCACATCTTAGTTCATTTTTTATATAATAAGATTACCAAGCCCAACTTAATTTTTTAATAATATTCCTATCTCAATATTATTATTTATACAAAATGCTCAGTCCAGACCATCATTGTTTTTTTCACCCATCCCAGAAAATGGGTCCATTTCTATTAAAACCAAATGGCTTGTAAATTATCAGAAATGATAAATACCTTGCATGTATGCAATATTATTTTTCACCTAGCCCAGTAAATAGGTGTATTCGAATAAATTATCAAATGCGCTGTAAATTATCATAAATGGTAAATTGGCATTATTATTTTTACCCGGCCCAGGAAATAGATTATTTTTTGAGTTAAAGCCCAGGAAATAGATGTATTGGCAAACAAAATAAAATGGGTTGTAAAACCTAAATAAATGTGGTGCATTTCGCCACAGCTTTCGAAGCTGACTTTGTTGGCCCGCTAGACGAAGCCTACACAAGGTATTGTCCATTTAGTGAACAAAACGGTTTAATGGTCTAAATAAAAAGTCAACAAATTATTCTGACATATGTAGTCGTTGGATTGACATCCAGCGGTGATCCTGCTTCTTCAATCTCTGATCTAGTTGCTCTTGCTCCAGTCACCAAAACATTGCCGGCTGGAGTGCCTGCATCTGCCTCCCATGGTCGGCTGTGGTACTGCACAGGCCTCGCCGCCCCACCCTACTCCCAATGGTGGCTAGGTCATACATGTACTCTCCCACACCTTCTGTTATTCTCCGGTGAAGGCAGCCTTACCCGGCTGCCAAACCAGTCCCTCATACTCCCCTCCGCCAGGGACTCTAGTGCCCCCTTGTTCCACGACTCCAGATCATTCCCATCTTACGCCTCGCAGTCGTCCACCGCCGTGGTCCGCTCGACGATGCGTGGTCAACAACAAGAGCCAACATGGAGTACATCGAGAGTCTGACAGCTGGGAACCACCAGCTACATCTTCATATGCAAGCTAGTGCCTCCTTATTATGCGGGAATAAACGATTCCTTTCCCTGATAGGTTGTACCCACCAGCTATAATCTTCGCACGCAAGGATGTTCACTCTTATTACGTGAAAAAATGCCCCCCATGACATCTGGGACTCACAAGCTACATCTTCGCACGGAAGGAAGTGCCTCCTTATTACACACAAGAAAAATGATTCCTCCCACTACTAGCTTGAACCCACCTGATTCGGAGGCTAACTTGTGGACCTACTAAGTTGACACGTATGCATGGCTTTGTTAACCTAGTCAACAAATGATTCTATCAGCAGTGACCATTGGATCAACATCCAATAGCCGCGCTGCTTCTTCAATCTCTGATCTTCTTGCTCCAACCGCTGAAACGAGTGCCGGTTGTGCTGCCACCGCCGACCATGCCATCCCTCTACTCACCCACACCCCCTGTTATTCTCCGACAAGGATAGCCTTACATCGCAGCCAAACCAGTGAACCCTTGTACTCCCCTCCACGTGGGCATCCACCTGCCTCATTTTCTCTAGATCCGTGTCGTTCTCTTCCTAGGACTCACTGTCGTCCACTGCCTTGATGCTCTCAGCACCTCGTGATCAACAAGGTCAATGAACAATAGCCATTGGAAGAGGACTTTAGGCTGTGAGGCTGATAGCTAGACCCACCAGCTACATCTTTGAATGCAACGAATTGCGCCCTTATTACTCGCAAAATAAAAATGATTCCTCCCCCTGATAGTGGGGATCCACCAACTATATCTTCACACACAAGGAAGTGCGTCCTTATCCTCCCTGACAGCTGGAACCCACCAGGTCGAAGCATACATAGCGTTGTCAATCTGGTCTCGAACATGTACGTACATACTGGTCGATCGGTCTCTCTGCAACGATGAACCATGGACGAGCAAGCAACATCACGCGTAGTAGTAGAGCCTATTGGGAAACGTAGCATGCAATTTCAAAAAAAATTCCTATGCTCACGCAAGATCTATCTAGGAGATGCATAGCAACGAGAGGGGGGAGAGTGTGTCTACGTACCCTCGTAGACCGAAACGGGAACTTCTTCTAGCTCCGACCGATAAAGCACCGAACGTATGGCACCTCTGAGTTCTGCACACGTTTAGCGCGATGACGTTCCTCACCTTCTTGATCCAGCAAGGTGTCGAGGAATTAGATGAGTTCCGTCAGCACAGCGGCATGGTGACAATGATGGTGAAGTGATTCTCGCAGGGCTTCACCTAAGCACCGCAAAACTATGACCGGGGGTGTAAACTTTGGAGGGGGCACCGCACACGCCGAACTATTGTTGTTGTGTGTTCTAGGATCCCCCTCCCCACGTATATATAGGTGGGAGGGGAGGAGAGGCACCCATGGGGCGCCCCAAGTAGGAGGAATCCTACTTGGGGTCCTCCGCAATTCGGCCCGCCCCCTTTCCTTATTTTCGAAGGGGGAAAGGGAAGAGGAGGGGGAGAAGGAAAGGTGGGCCGAACCCCCCTTTCCCTTCCCCACTAGGCCTCCTTCCTTGGGGGGAGGGGGACCACCCATTGTGGGCCAGGGTGCTCCCCACCTATGGCCCATATGGCCCATATCTTTCCCCTGGGGGTTCCGGTAACCCCCCGGTACTCCAATAAATACCCGATACTATCCGGAACACTTCCGGTGTCCAAATACTATCATCCTACATATAAATATTTACCAGTCGACCATTTCGAGACTCCTCTTCATGTCTGTGATCTCATCCGAGACTCCGAACAACATTCGGTCACCAAATCACATAACTCATATAATACTAAATCATCATCGAACATTAAGCGTGCGGACCCTACGGGTTGGAGAACTATGTGGACATGACCAAGACACCTCATGTAGGGTAGAATCCTAATCGGCCGATCTTTCACAAAAGGAGCGGATCCCGCGATGAACACGAAGAACACGAGGAGGGGAACAAGGGGAAAATCACAAGGGGAACACAAGAGAACACTCAAACCAACAAGTATGATCACACATGCGCTAGATCCATGAACAGAAAGGAAGATACAAGATCCAAAGTCAACAATGGACGATACAAAGGTAGCCGGTCTTCTCCGTGAGGAGGTCTTGATGCTCTTCTCCACAAGGAGGTCTTGAATCCAAAGGGATCTTCTCCGTAGAGGCCGCGGTCTCTCTCGTGGAGTAGATCCGATGTGGATGAGCATGCTCTATCTCCAAAATGAGCTAAATCAATGATAACCCTAACTAGGAGGAGGTGGGGGAGTATATATAGTCTAAGCCACGAATGGGTAAGTGGGTAAGTGGGATACATGGGCCCTTGGCCCGTTCACTATGCGCAGACATGCGCCAGATGTCCGGGATGGGGGCCAGATATCCGGCCATTCGCGGGTGGAAGGATGTCCGGGGAACGGGCCGGATGTCCGGGCTGGCGAGGTCAGCCTCGGTGCTCTCTAGATAGGGGGTGCCGGATTTCCGAGCAGGCGCCGGATGTCCGGCCCGTTGTGGGGCGCCGGATGTCCGGCCGCTGTAGAGTCGCATGGCGTCTGTCTCTCTCTGGTCTTCTTCTAGTTGTTGGCGCCGGATGTCCGGGCTCTTGCCGGATGTCCGGCCGCTGTAGCTCCACGGCGACTCCACTTGAGGCACTTCTCGATCCACTTCCGTGTGGACTTGTCCTATGCTTCGAGCATCTCCATGGTCATCTCCTCGGTTCTTGAGCACACATAGTGTCTTTACATTTAGGGACGGGTTCACCTTGTGTCCAATGGCGTATACTTGAGTGTACATGGGGATGATCGTAGGATGCTCCGCATCATCTCCCCTCCCTTGGGGAAGATCCAACCTCAGATCGAAAACCTCATCACCATGGAAACGGTTGTCGTGGACGGACTTGTAGTTGGACGAAGAGGAAGACATGGCGCAATCCAAGTACTCCAAAGTGTCGCCGGAGGAGTATACATGCAAAAAGAGCAAACAAAAACAACACTTGGAAATATAATGGTTAGCGCACACAAAGGGTCCATCATGTAAGAATGAGTCCGTTCGGCAAGATTGTTCGTGACAAAGCGGATGGAGCTTATGAAGATGATATAGAATGATATGCGAAGCATTCATGGGAGCAAAAACATTCATTATGCACACAAATGTGTTGTGAATATGATCAATGCAACCACGGTGAAAAATGATGTCATAGTGAGACGGTTTATCAATAGCATGAATATGGTAATGGCTGCTCAATGTGATGTGATCCTGCAATTGATGGTAGGCAATAAGATCATGATGTATGAATATGCCATCAAGGTATATCACAACAAATTTGCTAAGGAAATGCACAAGCTCATATATCATGGATGACATAGAAATACAAGATGTAACAAGGCAATCATAATATGAGTCAATCCATGCATAAGATGCAAATTTGTCATGGGTGGTGTTGTACCATAGCTCGATCTCGTGGCACTCCTCAACTTGAAGGTGCATAGGGTCCATCTCCAACGTAGGTCCTCCATCCAATAGATGTATCATGTAGACAACAAGAAAGAGGCAACAATGAAAGAATGACCCATCCAATATGCATATTTGAGAATGGCTCAAAGGGAATGAGTTCACCTTTAGGAGGATGTCGAAAATGCTGGTGTTGTGCATCACGTACACCTTCACGACCAATGTGTTTCATGATGGTGCCACCTTGTGAATCCTTCAAAATGAAATAACATGACAAACACTCAGAAAAACAAATGAGGTTAGTGCAAATGCAACACCTATCATTCGAATGGTAAGATACCCAACAAGTGTATGCATCATGCTCATCATAAGAAAGGACAAGGGAGCATTTCATATTATGGAGGCATATGATGCAAGAACAACAAAATACAATAGGCGCAATCAAGCAAGCATGCATCACAAATAAAGTGTCCAAGTCTCCAAGATCAATTGGAGGCAAGCAACAATGAACAAGATGTATCATGTGAGAGGAATGAACATGTATGTCATCAACCCAGGAAAGCGAGTAAGAATGGAACATGGGTGATGCGACAAAGCAAGCAATCATAGCAATCAAGTAGGGCAAGCTAGTAGTGTGAAGATGCAACATACTAGAAGGAATCATGGCAATCATGTCGTGTGTGCAAATGGTGGGCATGAATAATGCACAAGACATATCACAAGCATGAAAGGAGGATATGAGCAAAATAGCATCAATAGCATGAGGCACATGATAAACATGGCAAAAGCAACAAGGATCTCCACCATGCATGCAAATTCACATAGGAGTAGCATAAGGGTGAATCATGGGTAGATGCAAGCAAGGGTCACAATTGCATGGCAAAGGCATAGAAGCAAACATAGCATGCAAAGTGAACATGGTAAAATGAGCATAAAGCGACAAGTGGTATATAGTCCATAAGCGTGTGAGAGCCAAGTGAGAGAGATGCGCGTATTCGTTGCACGAAGAGAGCGGTATGAAGGATAGTTCAAGGGATCCCCAGTCATCTTTGCTCTCAAGAGCTCGTTTCGTCAACTCTTGGGATTGAGAGGTTGACAAATATATGTGAGTACCTACACAAAGCAGAGACAAAGGGAAAATTGTGTGTGCATGGTATATGTACACATAATCCATCATGATGCGCACGTGCTTGTGTCGGTTAGTACGAAATATCCAATGCTCAAATAAATGAGATGCGTGATATAGAAACATGTCATCCATCATGATAGGTTTATTGTTATGTATGGCATAATGGGGACTCAAAGGATGTAATGTATCACCCGTAACATCTACAGCATTGTGAAGAATGGTATGCATATGGTGCACACAAGGGATGTAATCATGCGATACACAATAATTGTCATGGCGTGGCATATGAGATGAATTGTGCAAATTTTGCAAAGGAAGCACGACAATATCATAACATGAAAAACAAAAGCCAATGCGATCATCTCATCATCTATGCCATAAGTGCAAATGGGATTTATGTGAATGGGGCATGCATAGCTACTATGTTGAGATAGAAATGATGCAATATGGGATATCTCACTCATAGCATATGACAAGGTTAATGGATTGTCAAACATGATGTGGCCAAAAGAATTTTCACATGATATCCTATGGAGCATAACATCACAACTAGGCAACTCGACATGCTCGTCATCATATTCGTCATAAATAGGTAAGCCATGACATGAAGAAGTCGCACTATGTAGCGACCCGACCTCAAACGGTCAAGTCTCTGTGCTTCAGTGTCATCCCTAGATCGGTAATGCTGACACACACAGTACTCGAAGGATTTATAACATAGTAGCAATCACACACTTATTACATCGAATGTCTCAAAAGAGAACTTATTACAATAAATATGGCTTAAGGCCATCTAATACGATAATAGCAGAAGGCTTGGAAGATAAAGTGAGTCCATCAACTCCAATGGCATAGCTGAGCTGCACGGCAACGACCTAACGAACCTTACTCCTCGTCTGAAAAGTCTGCAACATAATACGTTGCAGCGCGAAAATGGGTCAGCACATGGAATATGCTGGCAAAGTAACACAGTAGAGCAAGAACAGAATAATGCTATCACTACATGCATATTTGGCTGGTGGAAAGCTCTATGGTTACAGTTTTGCGAAAAGCCAATTTTTCCCTACAACAAAGGAATAGATTTTAAATTTTACTATCATGGTAGTTGAAACATCATTGAGAAGGTTCCTCCAACTCAATCCCAGTTAAAGTGATTAACAGCCCAACATTATTAATTTAAAAGTGATGAGATACTTAAGATACTCCAAGTACTAGATACTGAAGATTTGTCCATAACCGGGGACACGGTTAACCATGATTAGTTTGTACACTCTGCAGAGGTTTGCACACTTTTCCCCACAAGACTCGATCTCCTCCGTTGGATTTATCGCACTACATGATGTTTGAGAAACGGATGACCGAGACACAGTCTTTCAGAAACATTAACTCTCTACTCCGGGCAGACCATACCAAACCTACAACCCACTACCTGCTGATCCACCTCTTCAAGAGCTTCACGTAACTTACTTAACTATGCTAGAGCCCATAATAGCTTGTGGCTGCACACGGAAGTTTCTAGCATGAATAATCTCAGTTCCCTTTGAGCCTGGGTGGTGGTCCATAGGAAGAACAGGCAACACTGGGTACTCCAGGTGCCTCAATCCACCCAGATGTAAATTTAAGTTGCCACCTTAAGTTGAACCATTAATTAACAATCTCACATCTGTCATGGATTTCACTCACCCAAACCACGTCTACGAGCATATCATAGCAATATAAGCAAAGCATAGAAGTAACTCCCAAGGGTTGAATGTAACAGGGTAATAGGTTCTACCTCATCAACTACTTCCCAACCCACATGTTAATGTCATCCTAATCATGCAATGTTTGAGGATTGGAACTAATGCATAAAACTAGGTGATAAAGGGGTATGATCAAAGTGTTACTTGCCTTGCTGACGATCCGCGTAACCTAGAGACTCCAAATAACACGCTTCGCACTCCGGGAATTCTATCGCAAACAAACAATAGCATACATAAGCAACTAACAAAGAAGCTCGGGTAAAACGCAAATAAGAAGATCTAACCGGAAAGTTCAACTTAAGAACTCCGGTTTGCAAAAAGAATCAAACCAAATGGAGCAACGAAACTCAAACGGCAAAAGAAACAAGAGGGTCTCGAGATGAAGATCTAGGCGCTTGAATCGCCTGATTCCGACTAACGAGCGAAAAGATAAACCGATACGAAAATCGGATCAAAAATCGCGATCGAGAATAATCGCGGAAAAATCCGATAAAAGAAAACTGACGAACAGGCTAACAAACGAGTGTTCGTTATCTGTAACTAATGAGCGAAAACCGTTCGTTAAAACGAACGTCCGGACAAACGTCCGCTAAAAAGAAAAACCGGTGAATCGAAAAAAACGACCAGGGTTTTCTAACAAAAACCGAACCGGTTTTCTAAAAAAACTGAATGGCGTTACCCTCCGGCGAGGTCCGGCACGGCGGCGGCTCCGGCGTGGGCGAAGGCGGCGCGGCAGCGGCGAGGCGGCGCGGCG
>NC_041380.1:246191167-246276500 GCF_002162155.2 Triticum dicoccoides | reverse complement strand
CGGCGGTGGCTTGCGGCGGGGCGCGGCGCGAGGCGGGGTGGCGGCTTACGGCAGCGGGGGCGCGACTTATAAAGGGGGTGGGGTGCCTTGGGGGAGGGGGCACGGCACGGGAACGGGAGTCCGAGCCGGACTCCCTGTCGGCAGCGGCGGTGGCGCAGTCTCCTGCTAGGAGACGGCGGCGCGGGGGCGAGGTGGGCCGGCGGCTGGGCTTCGGCCTAGTCGGCCTAGGTGCGCTTTTTTTTTTAAATAATTCCGCCGAAACTCAGAAAAATCCTAGGAAATAAAATAAAATTCTAAAAATGCCAAAACAAATTTTCACCATCTAAATTAAATATTTATAATAGGTTTAACATTTTCTTGGCCCTAAAATGCAGTTTTCAAAATGTGCAATTTTTCTAATGGCAATAAAATCCAAATAAAAACAAATAAAATCAAATAAATGATTTTAATATTTTTCCTCCAATATTTCACTTATTTTGGAGAAGTCATATTATCTCCTCTCACATATTTTTAATTATGAAATATTTTCGGAGAGAAAAATAATTAAAACCCAAAGTCCTCATTTCATTATTTGATAAAAATCAAATAAGGAAACCGGGAAATCCCCAACTCTCTCCACGGGCCCTTGAGTTGCTTAGGATTTCGAGGATTGCGGAACGAAAATGCTATAAACTATGATATGCAAGAATGACCTATGTATAGCATTCCAAATTGAAAATTTGGGATGTTACAAACCTACCCTCCTTAAGATGAATCTCGCCCTCGAGATTCGGGTTTGCTAGAAAATAGATGTGGGTGGTCTTTGCGAAGGTCATCCTCTCGTTCCCAGGTGGCTTCATCCTCAATATGGTGGCTCCACTGAACTTTGCAAAACTTGATGACCTTGCTGCGGGTGACTCGACTGGCAAACTCCAAAATCTTGACTGGCTTCTCCTCATAAGTCAAATCACTGTCCAACTAAATCGTCTCCAAGGGTACTGTATCTCTTAACGGTATATCGGCCATCTCAGCATGAGACTTCTTCAACTGTGAAACGTGGAACACGTCATGAACTCCTGACAGTCCTTCAGGTAACTCCAACTTGTGGGCAACTTCTCCCATCCATTCCAAAACACGATACGGTCCTACAAATCTTGGGGCTAACTTTCCTTTAACTCCAAAACATTTCACTCCTCGTAAGGGGGATACTCGTAGATATGCTATGTCTCCAACTTCGTAGGTTACCTCCTTGCGTTTCGAGTCTGCATAACTCTTCTGCCTGGACTAAGCTATCTTCAGTCTATCATGAATCAGCTTAACCTTCTCTTCAGACTCCTTGATCAAGTTTGGTCCAAACAACTGTCGGTCTCCTACTTCATCCCACATTAATGGCATCCTACACCTTCATCCGTACAGGGCTTCGAACGGTGCCATCTTCAAACTGGCTTGGTAGCTATTGTTGTATGAGAACTCTGTGTAAGGAAAATTGTCATCCCAACGAGATCCATAATCTAGCGCACAGGCTCTCAACATGTCCTCCAGAATATGATTGACTCTCTCGGTCTGTACATCCGTCTGCGGGTGAAATGTTGTACTGAACTCCAATCTCGTACCCAAAGTCTGGTGTAACTGCTGCCAAAACTTCGAAGTAAACTGTGTTCCCCTATCTGATACGATGGTCCTCGGAACTCCATGCAGACATACGATCCTGGACATATATATCTTGGCCAACTTTGCACTGGTATAAGTGGTTTTCACTGGGATAAAGTGAGCAACTTTGGTCAAGTGATCAACTACTACCCATATGGAATCATATCCTGATTTGGTCCTGGGCAATCTGGTGATAAAGTCCATGCCAAGTTTATCCCACTTCCATTCGGGTATCGGCATAGGCTGTAACAATCCTGTCGGCTTTTGATGCTCTGCCTTCACTCTCTAACATACATCACATACGGCTACATACTCGGCAATATCCTTCTTCATACCTATCCACCAGAAACATTCCTTCAAATTCAAATACATCTTGGTGTTTCTGGGGTGTATCGAGTATGGTGAGTCATGAGCCTCCTATATTATTAACTTCCTGATCTCTGTGTTATTGGGCACGTATATCCGGTCCTCAAACCATTAGGTATCATGCTCATCCTCACGAAAACCTTTGGCCTTTCCTTTGCTCATCTTCTCCTTTATCTCGGCAATCTCTTTGTCATCCTTCTGAGCTTCTCGAATCTTTCCCAACAATGTAGACTGAACCTCCATTGTGGCAACAAAACCTCTAGGAACAATCTCTAATCGAAGTTCCATGATATCCTCTGCTAACTCCTTTGGCACTCCCTTACTCGCAAGGATGTTAGCATAACTCTTCCGGCTCAAAGCGTCGGCTACGACATTGTCCTTTCCTGGATGATAGTGCAGCTTCATGTCATAATATTTTATAAGCTGCAACCATCTCCTTTGCCTAAGGTTCAGTTCCTTCTGTGTGAAAATGTATTTCGAGCTTTTATGATGCGTGTACACATCACAACGGTTTCCAATAAGGTAATGTCCCCAAGTCTTCAATGCATGCACTACTGCTGCTAGCTCCAAATCATGAGTGGCATAGTTCAACTCATGAGGTTTTAGTTGTCGTGAGGCATACGAAACAACTCTTCTGTCCTGCATAAGCACACTTCCAAGTCCTAAGCGAGAGGCGTCGCAATACACTTGGAAATCCTTATGTATATCTTGCAATGTCAGCACTGGGGTTGTAGTCAAACGTTTCTTCAACTCCTGGAAACTTGCCTCACAATCTTCTGTCCATTTAAACTTAGTATCCTTCTTCAATAACTCCATCATTGGTTTCGCAATCTTGGAAAAATTCTCAATGAATCTCCGATAGTATCCCGCGAGTCCAAGAAAACTGCGGATCTCGCTAACTGAAGTGGGTGCTAACCATTCAGTGACTGACTGAACCTTGCTGGGGTCTACTGCTATACCTTCTCCTGATATAACATGTCCAATGAATCTGACTTCCTTCAACCAAAACTCGCATTTGCTGAACTTGGCATACAACTAGTGTTCCCTGAGTTTCTCGAGAACTAATCGCAAATGCTCCTTGTGCTCCTCTTCATTCTTCGAGTATACCATAATATCATCAATAAACACCACAACAAACTTGTCCAAATATTCCATGAATACCTTATTCATCATGCTCATGAAATAGGCAGGGGTGTTGGTCAGTCCAAACGACATGACCGTATACTCATATAATCCGTAACACGTGGTGAATGCTGTCTTCGGTATATCTTTCTCTCGAATCTTCAACTGATGGTATCCCAATCACAAATCGATCTTTGAAAACACCTTAGCTCCTTGCAGCTGATCAAACAGATCATTGATCATCGGCAGTGGGTACTTGTTCTTGATCGTCACTTTATTCAAGGCCCAATAATCAACAACCATTTTTAGGGATTTATCCTTCTTCTCAACCAAAAGTAATGGGGCTCCCTAAGGTGATGAACTCCTTCGAATGTATACTTTCTCCAACAACTCCTTGATCTATTTCTTAATTTCCTCCAGATCATTCGCGGGCATCCGATAGGGTCTCTTGGATATTGGCCCGGTACCTGGCAGTAGCTCTATTAAAAACTCGATGTCTCGATCCGGTGGCATTCCTGGTAACTCCTCTGGAAAAACTTCCGGGTAATCCCTCACTACAGGCACTTCCTCCTGAACAACTCCCGTGAGGGGATTCACATGGCTCCTCCTAGGCACATGCCTAGATACATACTTAATCCTTTTTCCCTCCGAGGTGGTGAGTTAAATCGACTTACTAGCACAGTCAATACTTCCTCCATACTTTGACATCCAGTCCATGCCTAATATCACATCCAATCCTTGTGACTCCAAGATAATTAGGTCGGACGGAAAAACATGGGTGCCAATGGTTAGGGGTACCTGGTCGCACCATCGACTAGCCATATACTCTGCTCTAGGTGAACTCACTAAGGGAGGGGTCCTAAGGGTTTGGGTTGGTAGTTTAAACTTATCCACAAATCCCCTTGATATGTATGAATGTGATGCACCAGTATCAAATAGAACAAGAGCGGTAAATGATTTAACCAAAAACTTACCTATTACCACGTCCGGCTGCTCTTCAACCTTCTCCACGTTAACGTGGTTCACTTGTCCTTTGTTGAATGGGTTGGGCTTCTTCCCAGCGCTCCCATTTCCATTTCCATTCTTTCCTTCAGGGCACTCCGTGGCATAGTGTCCAGTCTTCCCGCACTTGAAACAAGTAACATGACTTAGATCTCTTTTGGCTTGTGTGGCTGGATTGGGGCAGTTCTGATTGTTATTGGCTCCGTTCCCATTCCCATTCTTAGTACCATTGTGATTATGTGATCCTCCTCCGGTGTGGTTATGACCTCCATGGTTATTAACAAGTCCTCCCGAGTTCAGGGTTAGGCGAGGCTTCTGCTGAGCTCCTGAGTTATACCTCCCTTGTCCATACTTCCTCTTATGGCTCTCAATCTGCTGTTGCTTCCCTTCAATCATAAGAGCCTTACCTACCAACTCCTGGTAGTTGTTGAAGGTGGCTACCATCAACTGCATACTCATCTCATCATTCAGCCCTTCCATAAACTTCTCCTGCTTCGCGGCATCTGCGGCCACATCGTCAGGGGCATAGCGAGATAGTTTGCTAAACTCATCCACGTACTGAGCCACAGTACGGTTCCCCTGGCGTAAGTTGCGAAACTCACGCTTCTTCATATTCATAGCTCCAGTTGAGACATGGGTTGTGCGGAAAGCTTGCTGAAACTAGTCCCAAGTCACTGTGGCTATAGGGTAAGTGACAGTGTAATTCTCCCACCATGATGCTGCTGGTCCGTCCAATTGATGTGCGGCAAACCGCACCTTCTCAGCATCGGTACATCCTATCGTGGTCAACTCCCTTCCAATACGGCATAGCCAATCGTCAGCAACTATAGGCTCGGTGCTACTGGAGAACACCGGTGGCTGTAACCTTAGAAAACTGGCTAGGTTGTCCACTGGCGGCAGGTTGTTGTTGTTGTTGTTGTTGTTGTTGTTGTTGTTGTTGCCCTGGTTCTAAACTAGCAATTACATCAAGGTGTTCTGCTGTTGGATCAACTAAGTGAGCTCCTGCGGAAAGGTAAATTCGGGGTCACGTCTCGGAGGCATCTGATGGGTTTAGATGGAAGAGATTAGAATAGAATGAGGTCTAATGAGAAGGCACTACCCATATGCACATGAGACAAACACAATCACTTCACTCAATCAATCAAGCAAGGGCATACAAGCGGTCTAGAACTATCGCAAAAGTGCTCAACTACTACTGAATACATGGGGAAACACTACTAATCATTGGGTGGTCATCTAGAAATTTTGATCGGTGGAAGATTCCATGATGTCTGCTCCAGCTTCGTCTTCAAAGTCATCATCACTCGGGTCGGAGTCGGTGTCGTCGATGATGATGTAGTCCTCCGAACGAATCTCCTTGGGTTCTTCATCTTCTTCTACTGGAGTGGGGTCTCCCATGAATATTCCGATCTTCTTAATCAGGTCATCATTCTTCTCCAATAGTGTTGCAATTTCCTCCTCATATCCATCGCATGTAGACTTAAGTTCTTCTTCTAGCTCGATGATCCTTGTCTTCGCCTTCTTCAAATCTATCATGTCTGCGCACATCTGATTCTCCTGGCGTCGAATGTGTTGGTTTAGTTCCTGGATGAAAGCTACAATTGATCTATCCTTCCTGGTGCTGATCATCTCCCATTGCTCGTCTCGGCGCCCACATATCTGGTAGATAGTGTCCTTAAGATCCTTGTGATATACTTCTCCAATGCGTCCCATGGTGATGTGAGCTGCCATACTCTTTCCTAAACTCCAGGTTGGTGCGTCGAAGGAAAATTCTATGGGCTTAGTGGCTGGCGTGAATGTCCTTCCTGGAACTTGAACTTGAATCATCCATCGCTCCTCTTTTTGTAAAGTGGCGTTGTATGTCCCAGTGAAGCTTGGTATTCCTATATTCAAGTACCTAGTGACTTCCTTCAAGTGTCGTCCAAAAGGTGCATCTTCATCCGGTTGTGCAAACTTGTTCTTCATCTCCGCCATCCTAAAGAGTAGAAAATGGAGAGGAGTCAGAAATGAGAAGAGAATAGTGATCTAGGGCTTTAGCTTAGTGGCCGTGTCCTACACTCAGTGAGTGCTCTGATACCATCTTTGTAGCGACCCGACCTCAAACGGTCAAGTCTCTGTGCTTAAGTGTCATCCCTGGATCGGTAATGCTGACACACACAGTACTCGAAGGATTTATAACAGAGTAGCAATCACACACTTATTACATTGAATGTCTCAAAAGAGAACTTATTACAATAAATATGGCTTAAGGCCATCTAATACGATAACAGCAGAAGGCTTGGAAGATAAAGTGAGTCCATCAACTCCAATGGCATAGCTGACCTGCACGGCAACGACCTAACGAACCTTACTCCTCGTTTGAAAATTCTGCAACATAATACGTTGCAGCGCGAAAATGGGTTAGCACATGGAATATGCTGGCAAAGTAACACAGTAGAGAAAGAAAGAATAATGCTGTCACTACATGCATATTTGGCTGGTGGAAAGCTCTATGGTTACAGTTTTGCGAAAAGCCAATTTTTCCCTACAACAAAGGAATAGATTTTAAATTTTACTATCATGGTAGTTGAAACATCATTGAGAAGGTTCCTCCAACTCAATCCCAATTAAAGTGATTAACAACCCAACAATATTAATTTAAAAGTGACCAGTTACTTAAGACACTCCAAGTACTAGATACTCAAGATTTGTCCATAACCAGGGACATGGTTAACCATGATTAGTTTGTTCACTCTGCAGAGGTTTGCGCACTTTTCCCCACAAGACTCGATCTCCTCCGTTGGATTTCTCGCACTACATGATGTTTGAGAAATGGATGACCGAGACACAGTCTTTCAGAAACATTAACTCTCTACTCCGGGCAGACCATACCAAACCTACAACCCACTACCTGTTGATCCACCTCTTCAAGAGCTTCACGTAACTTACTTAACTATGCTAGAGCCCATAATAGCTTGTGGCTGCACACGGAAGTTTCTAGCATGAATAATCTCAGTTCCCTGAGCCTGGGTGGCGGTCCATAGGAAGAACAGGCAACACTGGGTACTCTAGGTGCCTCAATCCACCCAGATGTAAATTTAAGTTGCCACTTGATTCCGACTAACGAGCGAAAAGATAAACCAAAACAAAAATCAGATCAGAAATCACGATCGAGAATAATCGCGGAAAAATCCGATAAAAGCAAACTGACGAACAAGCTAACGAACGAGCGTTCGTTATCTGTAACTAACGAGCGAAAACCATTCGTTAAAACGAACGTCTGGACGAACGTCTGCTAAAAAGAAAAACCGGCGAACCGAAAAAAACGACTAGGGTTTTCAAACGAAAACCGAACCGGTTTTCTAAAAAAACGAACGACACTAACCTCCGGCGAGGTCCGGCACAGCGGCGGCTCCGGTGTGGGCAGTAGGCGGCAGCGGCAGTGGCGAAGGCGGTGCGGCAGCGGCGAGGCGGTGCGGCAGCCGCGAGGCGGCGCGGCGGCTCGGTAGCATCGGCGGCGGCAACTGGCGGTGGCGGCTTGCGGTGGGGCGCGGCACGAGGCGGGATGGCGGCTTACGGCAGCGGGGGCGTGACTTATAAAGGGGGCGGGGCGGGGTGCCTTGGGGGAGGGGGCACAACGCGGGAACAGGAGTCCGACCCGGACTCCCTGTCGGCAGCGGTGGCATGGCGGCGAGGTGGGCCGGCGGCTAGGCTTCGGCCCAGTCGGCCTAGGCGCGCCCTTTTTTTTAAATAATTCCACCGAAACTCAGAAAAATCCTAGGAAATAAAATAAAATTCTAAAAATGCCAAAACAAATTTTCACCATGCAAATAAAATATTTAGAACAAGATGAACATTTTCTTGGCCCTAAAATGCAGTTTTGAAAACGTGCAATTTTTCTAATGCAAATAAAATCCAAATAAAATCAAATAAATGATTTTAATATTTTTCCTCCAATATTTCATTTATTTTGGAGAATTCATATTATCTCCTCTCATATATTTTTAATTATGAAATACTTTCGGAGAGAAAAATAATTAAAACCCCAAATCCTCGTTTCATTATTTGATAATAATCAAATAAGGAAACTGGGAAATCCCCAACTCTCTCCGCAGGTCCTTGAGTTGCTTAGGATTTCGAGGATTGCGGAACGAAAATGCAATAAAATATGATATGCAAGAATGACCTATGTATAACATTCCAAATTGAAAATTTGGGATGATACACACTAGCATGAAGCATTGGTATAGGTGTGTCAACATCATGCAAGCAATCATTAGTAAAATAGTCCACTAGTGGGACAAGAGAAGCACCATCACCTATGTTACCTTTGAAGCATCACTCGTGTTTTGTAGGTGAGGTGTCGAAGACCAAGTCATGGTCATCTTCATCGTGATGGAACCATGTGGGGGTGCATATTCTTCCACCATGACCATCGTCGTATCCATTGGAGGTATGGACTCATCAAGGATAGGCATGTCGTCATGTAGGAGACCTAGCACCAAAGAAGGAAACACACTCGGATTAGAGGTTAGGTCGTTAGAAATCATAGTGGCCTCACGTGCCGTGTCAACTACCTCACTCACTAAGTGTGGTGGCTCACTCACTTCCTCTTGGATGCTCTCACTCATATGGTTGGTGGAGTCACTCAAATGGCTCTCAACCCCACATAGGATGTGTGGCATGCTCTCAAGTGTGGAGCTAGTGGTGGTCATACTCATCCTCTCATAGGAAATGCTCTCAATGTCACGTATGGTGGAGTCACTCATGTCACTCATGTGGTGGTGGCTTTCCTCACATGGCAATTGGGGCATCTCGTGGCATATGGGTGTCGAAGAGATGTAGGTGCAAATGTCTCCATGCTCAATCATGTCATTGTCGTAGCCGGGGATTAAGGCCGAAGATGGCACATCATCACTCTCCTCCAAGACCAAAGATAAGGTCTCATGTGCGATCTCATAGCTTGACTCGGAGTATGAGTCCAATATGGGCGCCGTCTTCATGTTGTTGAAGAGGTTCATGCTCATTGCCGTGGTCGAAGGGGATGGCCCTTGCTTGACTGTCTTGTCCCCGTCTTTTTGTTGGAGGCCCATATGATGTGGAACCTCGTAGCTTGTCTCCATGACCGAAGGGAATGTCCCATGCTCGGCCATCTTCCTTGGGGGGCTTCTGCAGATGGAAGTGTCGCCCTCACTCGTAGGTGGTCGCCTCGTTGGTGAAGATGTTGATGTAGGCGAACTCATGGGAAGTGGGCGAAGATGCCGTACGTCCAAAGGCAAAGATGCCTTGATAGCACTTGGTGTAGATGCCGAAGTGGTTGTTATAGCCGTAGCTCCGTCTTGGTGGTGCTCGTCTCGCAGTCTTCTCTTTTTCTCTTGAAGCTTGGCCCTGACGTGAAGTAGGGCTTGTTGGGACTTGTGCATTTGCGCTTGGCAAGCAACTTCATGATGATGGTGTCGTTGTCATACTTGAGCTCATAGTAGATGTCGTTCGTCGTCGTCGTGCACATGATGCTTGGAGGTGACTTGCCCTTCATGACGAGGTGGATCACGAACGTGATGGTGGTCGCCATGGATATGTGGACATGGACGACATGCTCTTGCATCATTTTTGTGCTTCGAAGACTTGTGACTTGAATGTCGCTACTTTGAGGATGATAAAGGGGAAGAACGGTTGATTAACAAGGTCTGAAACTCCTCCATCCTTGCATCTTGCTCCTCCTTTTGTGCGGAAAGCTTGTTGTCGACGTAGTCCCTTTTCCTTGCTTTGGAGTGACGAATGTCGATGGAGAGGTTCTCAATGCACTCTTGCAATCTCGACTGTGCGCCTTGCATTTGTCGTTCTAGATCGAAGATTGATGCTTTGGTGATGTAGTTGTTTACGCCATCGTTGTTGTCGAAGACCGAAGATGAAATGCCTTGCCTATCCATCACTCCAAGAGAAAAATGTGAGTGGTAGAAAGAGAAGAATGAATACCAAATGTACCTTGACCGAAGTTGAAGGTGGATCAATGATCACTCCAATGTGGAACAGGGAAATAGCACAATTGGTACCAAATCTTGTCGGTTTCTCACACCTACACAAATAAGGCTTATGGTGGAGCTCGGTGAGGATAGTGGCACAAAAATTTAATGCAAAATGTTAGCAAGAGTCAATAATGTTGAAAGAGATTCACAAATTCGCAAGTGTAACAAGTAGACCAATAGAAATATGTGGCACACGAAAACACACACACGAATAGATAAATGGGGTCGTGCAACCAAGGATGAGCACAAAATGTGGAATCCACGGAAAACGCTCGTGTTGCACAACTCAAGAGAGACGCTAGCACGATTGCTCAATAGGCGGATACGACACTTGTGCATAACCTATAAGATGCAAAATGTAACAACTTCTATCCCAAGTATGCTATGTGTATGATGTTCCCGGTGGTATGATACAAGATGATCGGATATGACAATCTTATGAAATGTGGTATGATGCTATGGCACTTGCTTACAAGCTCTTTGTTCACTCTTTTTCTTTGCTTAACATCTTATTCTTTTTTTCTTTTTTATATGGCCACAATGCGAAATGTACAAACCAAGATAGCAATTGCGTATATACGGGAACAATCTTGTGACACAAGGGATGATATGATACCAATATGATATGGTATGTATGCAATGTATGGTGTAGATTACTAATGTGCAGAAGTATCGTTGCCGGCAATACTCAATGGCTAGTCTTGATAGGCAAGTAACGCAAAATAGGCTAGAGGTTATCAATGCAATGGCAAGGGAATATACAAAGGAGGGATACCACGATACCAGGATGATATGGAGGTTACCGTCCTTGGCGATGATGAGTGGTGGTGATCTTGATGGAGATACCAAGATGATGGACACTCATCCCTAAGTAGCCGAAACACATTAGGAAACGGAAAAACCGCAAACTCAAAATCTCAAAGGCAAATGTCAAAATGGTGGTAAAGGGAAAGCGGTGGTGGTTGCGAAAGCTCAATGGGATTGCGGAAATGTAATGATGGGTTTTGAGACGCAATGCGTAAGTGGAGGGTAAGGTGGTGGACTATACACGGTGTCGGAGTTGGAAACACGGTCCCTAAGTAGCCAAAACACCTTAGGAGACACAACTCACAACACAAACAAAATTGGGTTAAGTCGAGGTGGTGGAAATGTACGGTGGGCTATGCGGAAGTTATGGTGGTGGTGATGGTTCATGAAGAAGCAACCGTCTCTAAGTAGCCTAAACACCTTAGGAGACTCAAATCGCAACTCAAACAACCACTAATGCTATGGGGAACAAATTGGGTTAGGTTGCGGAAGTCGGTGGTGGTTATGCGGATGATATGGTGGAATCCCTAGGCAAAGATGCCAAAGTTCCAAATATTTGATGGATTCAAATGGTGATGGTAGTATTTTTGTGGGAAGGGGAATGTCAAGAGCTTTTCGGCGAGCTAAAGAACGTAAAAACGGACTCCGGATGAATTAGTTATGGACGAAACGGTGAAACGGGGATGGCTGAGATGTCAGGGGCCAGATATCCGAGCTCGGGGCCGGAAATCCGGGACATGATGTCCAGAACCGCACGCGAATTGCGCTCCAGGAGCCGGATGTCCGGCTTGGGGCCCGGATGTCCGGCTAGGTGACCCGGATGTCCGGCCCGACGATTCTAGATCGGGATTTGGACTTCGAAACTCGATTTGGGGGCGGAAATAGATGATTTTAGGGGCAAAATTGCGGAGATTTCGTGGATTGAAAGTGGGGAAACTTGGGGATATGCTAGATCCACTCGAAACCAAGCAAATCCATGGATCAAATCCAACAAAACTTCATCAAACAAACAAATCACAAAAAAAATTGGGGGATATTTTTGGTGGGGATTTTCGAAATTGGGGAAGAACACAACAAAATTAGGCTAGAAAACTACGAGGGGAGACTCCGAAATCGTGATCAACCTGGCTCATGATACCAAGATGATGTAGGGTAGAACCCTAATCAGTCGATCTTTCACAAAAGGAGCGGATCCCGCGATGAACACGAAAAACACGTGGAGGGGAACGAGGGGAAAATCACAAGGGGAACACAAGAGAACACTCAAACCAACAAGTATGATCACACATGCGCTAGATCCATGAACACAAAGGAAGATACAAGATCCAAAGTCAACAACGGACGATACAAAGGTAGCTAGTCTTCTCCGTGAGGAGGTCTTGATGTTCTTCTCCGCAAGGAGGTCTTGAATCCAAAGGGATCTTCTCCGTAGAGGCCGCGGTCTCTCTCGTGGAGTAGATTCGATGTGGATGAGCAATGCTCCATCTATAAAGTGAGCTAAATCAATGCTAACCCTAACTAGGAGGTGGTGGGGGAGTATATATAGTCTAAGCCATGAAGGGGTAAGTGGGAAAGAGGGATACATGTGTCCTTGGCCCGTTCACTGTGCGTAGACAGGCGCCGGATGTCAGGGCTGGGGGCCGGATGTTCGGCCATTCGCGGGTGGCCGGATGGCCGGGGCACGGGCCGGATGGCCGGGCTGGCGAGGTCAGCCTCGGTGCTCTCTAGATAAGGGGCACTGGATTTCCGGCCAGGCGCCGGATGTCCGGCCCGTTGCGGGGCGCCGGATGTCCGGGGGTCGGCCAGATGTCCGGCCACTGTAGAGTCGCGTGGCGTCTATCTCTCTCTGGTCTTCTTCTGGATGTTGGCGCCGGATGTCCGGGCTCTTGACAGATGTCCGACCACTGTAGCTCTGCAGCGACTCCACTTGAGGCACTTCTCGATCCTCTTCCGTGTGGACTTGTCCTATGCTTCGAGCATGTCCATGGTCGTCTCCTCGGTTCTTGAATACACATAGTGTCTTTACATTAGGTAGCAACCATGTATCGCACGAGTGGGAAGGGGAAGCATTTAGGAACGGGTTCACCTTGTGTCCAATGGCGTATGCTTGAGTGTACATGGGTATGATCGTAGGATGCTCCGCATCAAAACCTTAACCATCTTTGCTCAATGAGCTAGTCAGTTAGAGGCTCACTAGGGACACAATGTTTCTCTATGTATTCACACATGTATTTGGGTTTCTGATCAATACAATTCTAGCATGAATAATAAACATTTATCATGAATAAGGAAATATAAAATAACAACTTTATTATTGCCTCTAGGGCATATTTCCTTCAGAGCCCCTGATGTAGCAGTTCAGGCAGTCCATTCAAAATCATGTACATGTACGTATAACCAGATGACAAAAAATACGGCCACCTATGTACATATGGGCGGGGTCTCAAACGTCCACTCGCGCATACATACGGCCAGGGCTCGTGTACATGGAGCGGCAATGGACGGCAGCAATGGCGGCCTATTCATTGGCAGCCAGCCGGCTGGGTCAGAATGGAGAAACAACATCCTCTTCATCGGGAGGCAACAGACTCGGTCGGAATGCTTCGTGTTCATGGGGAGCCAACCGACTTGGACGTAATAGCCGAAACGGGGCCTGGCATACCGCAGAATAGAGGAAACGGTCTTTTGTTGGACCGGCTACGGTCGAAATGGGATCCTATTCATCAGGAGGGGTCTGGCGTACTGCAAAACGGAGGAAACGGACTTGTGTTCAAGCTCCTACGGTCGAAACAAGGTGATGTTGATCAGGAGGGGTGTGGCGTATCGCAAAATAGAGGAAACGGACCTGTGTTCGAGCAGCTATGGTCGAAACGTGGTCTTGTTCATTGGAAGGGGTGTGGCGTACCGCAAAATGGGACTCCACGGGCTACTGGTCATCCACCGTCTAGTCCCTCTCTCTCTAGCGTCCATGGGCTACTGTTCATCCACCGTCGACTTCCTCCAGCCTCTACCTGCTACTATTCATCCACCACGACCTTCCTCTGCCTCCACCAGCTATTGTTCATCTACGGGGTCCTATTCAACCAGCCCTCCACCAGCTACTGTTCAGCCCTCCACGGGATCCTGTTCATCCACCCCCAACTGGCTCGGGTGTGGCGACCTCCTCAATCGGGGTCATGTTCATTTAGCGGCAACGTCCTCTACTACCACGGGGGCGTGTTCATCCAACCCCCCACCAGGAACTGTTCATTCAACCCCAATAAGGGTCACTGCTCATCAAGAGGTAGGTTCGATCGACTTCAGTTAGTAGCAATAGCGAAGCAATCGCTCGGGTTCATTTAAGAGTCAATAGATCGATCGCTCGGGTTCAGTAATGTAGCTGGTGCAATTGCTCGGGTTTAGTAAGCGAACGCCTTGCTCGAGTTTAGTTAGAGCCCAACGCCTCGCACACACGCGCGTACATGTACAATAGAAATGGGGAAACCTCCATGCATCGCTCGGCCCTGACCACCCACAGTAACCTGGAACTCCCTGAAATTTTCCTCGCCCTCGCTTCTACCATGATTTTTTCCGTCATGGACGGCCCAAAGAATTTCATGCAGGTGCGTCCCCGGCCCGCCCAGGACGAAAAGCCCATTTTCTGTCATGATTTTTTGTCATAGAAGTAGGAGCCCACCACATCTATGATAATACGTGGTTTTGTCACAATTATCGTCATATAGGTGTCATAAGCATGACAGAAAAACTTTTTGTTCGGACGAAAATGCCGCGAATGTGTCTTTTTTTGTAGTGTCATCATCTTCGCTTTGTGTGCTTTTGCCCAAGTCTTTGGGTTGGAGTTTGCTGACCTGATTTATCACCCAACAATTGCGGTTGGAGTGGTTGGCGGGATTTTTGGTGGTGCCATGAATCTGGTAGGGCCTGTCCAGGATTGCGTCCAGCTTGGTTGGGCCGTCCTAGTTGCCTTTAGAAGGCTTTTTCCATGACCCAGACTTTGGACTACGGAATCCGGCATTTACTGCCGAGTCATCAGCTTCGTCGTTGTTATGGCGGTGTTTGTTCTTGTTCCTTAATGGCTTCCCATTCCCATCTCGGACTTCTGATGTGCCAGGGGTGTCAGGGTTGGTGCTTCTATGAGCCAGCCAACTGTCCTCTCCGGCGCAGAAGTGGGTCATCAGGGAGGTGAGCACCGACATAGTTCTTGGCTTATCTTGGCCGAGATGACGTGCTAGCCATTCATCTCAGATGCTATGCTTGAAAGCGGCAATGGCTTCAGCGCCTGGATAGTCTATGATCTGGTTTTTCTTGGTCAAAAACCGGTTCCAGAATTGCCGGGTTAACTCACCGGGCTACTGGATTACATGGCTTAGGTCATCGGCGTCCAGGGCCGGATATAAGTGCCCTGAAAGTTGGATCGAAAGGCCTCTTAGAGCTCCTCCCAACATCCTATAGAGTCTTCGGGAAGGCTATTTAGCTAGTGTCTGGCCGGGCCCTTGAGCTTTAGCGATAAGTACTTAATGGTGTGGAGGTCTCCTCCTCGCGCCATATGAATGTGTAACAGGAAATCTTCGATCCATACTACCGGATCTATTGTCCCATCATAGGGCTCAATGTTTAGAGGTTTGAAACTTTCTAGGAATTGGTGTTGCATCACTCTATCTGTGAAGCGGAGAGGATGAGTGACGCCCCTAATTTGGGCTATGTCGCGCTGAAGATCATCCGTCATTCGGGTCATTGCGCCTCCCGAGCTCTATCATTTTTGTCTAGCCAGGATTTGTATCCATCCCATCTTACAAGAGTATCTCTTTTGGGTCCGTATATGGACCTCGTCAAATCTACCCAAGCATTCAGGTCATGGCGTATATCATATTCGTAACCAGGTCGTACTGGATCCTTGCCTTGAAGGCGAGGGTGAGTGGGAGGTTGTTCGGTTTTGTCAGTTGTCTGGTCCTATCCTCGAGGGGGCGATCTGGCTGATCTGCCTGAGTGTACCTTGGAGGTGCTGGCTCTATGGCCTCGTCATTGAATTACGGCTATAGCTTTCGCTTCAGGTAGCTTTTGGTCTGTCGCCTGTAGCCATACTCCTCTTCGGCGTCCAAGAGTTTAGTCCATCTCTCATTAAGCATATCCTGTTCGTCCTTTATTCTCCACCTCTATTTCTTCAGGCCGCGTGCAGTGGCAATGAGCTGCCTCTTGAACCGCTCTTGATCCAGCAGGTTTTCGGGGACGATGAAATCTTCGTCACCAAACTCACCTCATCTTCGGAAAGGGGGAGGTAATTGTTGTCTTCGGAGTCATTAAGTTATTCAAGATCTTAGAGATCCTCATCCTCCTCATGATTGACTTGTTATTGTTGTTCGTCGGCGCCGGGTTGTCAAGGTTGTCCGCATTGTCTGGGGAGGCATTTTGTCTGGTGTCCGTGTTGCTCGCATGGCTTCGACACGCCTTGGAGCGGCGGTGCTATCTGCGGCGCTTCGACGGCTCGTCGCTCGGCATGTCGTTATCCTTCCCGGGAGAGTCGTTGTATTCTTTCGGGGTATCCATCATGTAGACATCGTAGGTGGATGTGTTCGTCTAGTAGCCGGTGGCGGGGGGGGGGCAACATTGGTGTTAGCCGTGGCTCCACTATCCTCATCCATATATTTGGCATTTTCCGAGGTGTAGTCCAACATGTCGGTTAAGTCTTCGACTGTGGCTACTAAGTGGGTGGTGGGTGGGACGTAAAATTCCCTGAAATCTGCCTCAAGGGGCCACTAAACGCAAGCCAGGGTGGGCCCTCGCGAATAGCCATCATCTGGATTCAGCCCAGCGCATCGTTTAATAAGGTGAGGGTCGCCAAACTAGTACTTGGTGGCCGTTTAGGGCTGGTCTCCGACATGGCGGGGCTAGGAATGATCTGGGCCTGGACTGGATCTTGGTCTTCAAGGGTTGAGTTAACCTCGAGGCCCGGGGTCGGACCATCATAAGGGACCGAGGGAAAAACATGGTCTTCGACGCTGTTTCCGTATTGGGGCTCGAAGCCGAGTTGATGAGGGGGAATTCGACCAGGGATGATTTTCTGGACGTCGACCCTTTGTTGGGGCTCGAGGCCGAAGGCATGTCATGAGGAGAGGGTTTGGCAGAGAGTGACTATTGGCGTCCGAACACTCCTCTGCGTTGAGCCTCCAGGCTGGGTTTTCGGCGAGCATTATTGGCATGGCCGAAGGGGATTCCCAGCCTCCGGTCAGGGTGGAGCCTTCCGAGCACGAGGCTAGCTAGATGATTGGAGCCGACCCGCAGATCAAATCTGGAGAAGACTTCGGGGTGGGCACAGCGGGGCCCATGGGGGTGCGGGTAGAGGCTGCGAATCCGACAAAGACCAGATCGCCTCAGGCTTCCGCAACATACTCCAAGTTTTCGAATCTAATCCGGTGCTCGGGGGCAAAACTGTTGATTTGGTCTAGATGACCACTTGGGTTGGCCTGCAGCACGATGCTGACAAATGTGAAGAGGTGACCAGGGAGAAAAAGATCCTTGGAGCTGACACCCTCTCCTATGATCAGGCAAGCCATCAATCCTTCGGCGACCCAACATTGGAACTCTCAATGAAAGAACCAATGTCGGTGTCAAAACCAGTGTCCCGAGCTGTGGATCTAGGATCGATGGGGAACAAGGGACGATGAACACGGTGTTTACCCCGGTTCGGGCCCTCTCGAAGAGGTAAAACCCTATGTTCTGCTTGATTGTATTTGATGTATGATATGGCTACAGAGTAGATCTACCTCGAGATCAGGCGAGCTAAACCATAAGTTGTAACTAAGGTTGCTCTAGCCCTAAAGAGTAAAGCCCCTGGTTTATATAGACACCGGTAGGGTTAGGGTTCCAAGCGATCGGTTACACGGAAGGAAAGATCCTTCCTAATCTTGGCTTCGAGGGCGCACTAAGACTCCGAAGATTCCTTATCTGGCCGCGGATCGGAACTCTAGCTCGGCCCCATAGTGGCCCATCATTTCGGCCCATATACGGTAGGCCAATAGCTCGGGGACCCCTTAATCTGGCACTCCCTTAGCCGGGTCTTCCATGAGTCGACGGCCCCTACAGATAGGGCGTCGGGCTCGCACAGGGCCACGCCCTGGGCGGGAGAGTCAGACGGAATACGATCGGCCCCGGGTCGTCCCGCGCCTCCGCCATGGACAAGAGCATGGAGTGAATCCTCGGTCGGGTGTTGGAACTTGCGCGTAGCCGTGGCATCATTCGGCATGGCCTTCTTCAAGATGCGAGGGGCGCACTAAACAAGCTCGGGGCCAAGCTTCACGATCTTGACCTGTCTCTTGAGGCCAAGAATCTGCGCCTAGCACGCGAGTGCGCCGGCTCGAGGTCGCCGTCAAACTTAGCTGCCTACACCACGAGGTTGCCCTCTCAAAGGACGAGGAGTCTTCCGCTGCGGAGAAGGAAGCGTGCGACCGCACCTTCGACGAAGCCGAGGCCGCAGATCGACGTTGCAAAGCCACAGAAAATCACGAGCAGGAACTTCTGGCTTCACTCGCTGTCCTCGAGTAGCAGGCTCAGGTGCGTGGAGCCAGCCTAAGCGCTTCACCAGAAGGGCCATCGGTGCGTGAAGTGAGGCTCCGTGCTCTCGAGGACGCGTTGGCGCTCTTGGTATCTGAGCAGATCCTGGAGCATGAGCGACTAGAGGTAATGGAGTGCCAAGTAATGCCTGCCGAGGCCTCTTTGGCCTTGTGGGAGGGGCGATCCGGACAGAGATTGACGAGGGGGTCGCGACCGTCCGCCGGGCCCTCGTCAAGGACCACCGCCGGAACGTGAAGCTTCAGGAGACCTGTTTATGCGCATGGCATGAAGAACTGAAGGGTGAGATTAAGGACCTAAAGGGGTAGCTGGCCGAGGCGAAGAGGCGTCAGAAGACACAAACGCTCAGGCCGCGGTCAAAGCTGAGTTGGCATCCCTTTACCAGCAGGTGGGCGAGGTCTCCTTCCCCACGGAACATGCACCAGAGGAGGCTAGCTAAGCTCGGGACCTACACAACACGCACTTCGAGATGTTCCACAGCCTCGTGCAAAGAGCTCGCCGTGCCCTAAACTGTGTCAGCAGGGATAGCGTCTCCAGCCCGCTGCTACTTCTTAAGCTTACATTGATTTTTCCCTTGAAGAGGAAAGGGTGATGCAACAAAGTAGAGATAAGTATTTCCCTCAGTTAAGAACCAAGGTATCAATCCAGTAGGAGGCACAAGCAACTCTCCAACATATGCACCTGCACAAACTAACAAACACTTGCACACAACGTGAAAAGGGGTTGTCAATCCCTTCACGGTCACGAACACAAGTGAGATCTAATAGAGATAGGTACAAAACATAAGTAAATATTAATAAAGTGCAGAAAGGTATCTTCAGTTTTTTTGGTTTATAGATCTGAAAATGTATCATGCAAAATAGACCCAGGGGCCATAGGTTTCACTAGAGGCTTCTCCCTTGAAGATAGCATATGGTGGGTAAACAAATTACTGTTGAGCAATTGATAGAAAATCACATAATTATGATGATATCTAAGGCAATTATAATGAATATAGGCATCACGTCCATGACAAGTAGACCAACTCCTGCCTGCATCTACTACTATAACTCCACACATCGACCGCTATCCAGCATGCATCTAGAGTGTTAAGTTCATAAGAACGGAGTAACGCCTTAAGTAAAATGACATATTGTAGAGGGATGAACTCAAGCAATATGATATAAACCCCATCTTGTTATCCTTGATGGCAACAATGCAATACGTGCCTGATACGTCTCCAACGTATCTACTTTTCCAAACACTTTTGCCCTTGTTTTGGACTCTAACTTGCATGATTTGAATGGAACTAACCCGGACTGACGCTGTTTTCAGCAGAACTACCATGGTGTTATTTATGTGCAGGAGCAAACGTTCTCGGAATGACCTGAAACTTCACGGAGACACTTTTCAGAAAATAAGAAAAATACCTGCCAAAGATGAAGGACAGGGGGCCCACCGTCTTGCCACGAGGGTGGGGGGCGCGCCTGCCCCCTAGGGCGTGCCCACCTACCTCGTGGCCCCCCTGTTGCCTCTCCGACTCCAACTCCACCTCCATATATTGAGTTTCGATGAGAAAAAAATAGAGAGAAGAAATCATCACGTTTTACGATACGGAGCCGCCGCCAAGCCCTAAAACCTCTCGGGAGGGCTGATCTGGAGTCCGTTCGGGGCTCCGGAGAGGGGAATCCATCGCCATTGTCATCACCAACCATCCTCCATCACCAATTTCATGATGCTCACCGCCGTGCGTGAGTAATTCCATCGTAGGCTTGCTAGACGGTGATGGGTTGGATGGGATCTATCATGAAATCGAGTTAGTTTTGTTAGGGTTTGATCCCTAGTGCCCACTATGTTCTGAGATTGATGTTGCTATGACTTTGCTATGCTTAATGCTTGTCACTAGGGCCCGAGTGCCATGATTTCAGATCTGAACCTATTATGTTGTCATCAATATATGAGTGTTCTTGATCCTGTCTTGCAAGTCTATAGTCACCTATTATGTGTTATGATCCATTAACCCCGAAGTGACAATAATCGGGATACTTACCGGTGATGAAACGTAGTTTGAGGAGTTCATGTATTCACTATGTGTTAATGCTTTGTTCCGGTTCTCTTTTAAAAGGAGGCCTTAATATCCCTTAGTTTTTGTAAGGACCCCGCTTCCACGGGAGGGTAGGATAAAAGATGGCATGCAAGTTATTTTCCATAAGCACGTATGACTATATTCAGAATACATGCCTACATTATATCAATGAACTAGAGCTAGTTCTGTGTCACCCTAGGTTATGACTGTTACATGATGAACCGCATCCGGCATAATTCTCCATCACCGATCCATTGCCTACGAGCTTTCCATATATTGTGCTTCGCTTATTTACTTTTCCGTTGCTATTGCTATCATCACTACAAAATACCAAAAACATTGATTTTACTACTATTACCTTTTGCTACCATTATCACTACTATCATATTACTTTGCTACTAAACACTTTGCTGCAGATATTAAGTTTCCAGGTGTGGTTGAATTGACAACTCAGCTGCTAATACTTGAGAATATTCTTTGGCTCCCCTTGTGTCGAATCAATAAATTTGGGTTGAATACTCTACCCTCGAAAAGTATTGCGATCCCCTATACTTGTGGGTTATCAAGACCATTTTCTGGCGCCGTTGCCGGGGAGCATAGCTCTATTCTTTGAGTGACTTGGGATATCTATCTGCTTATCATTATGAAGAACTTGAGAGATCCAAAAACCAAGATCTATCCCTCAACTACGAGGGGAGGTAAGGAACTGCCATCTAGCTCTGCACTTGATTCACCTTCTGTTATGAGTAAGTTTGCGACACCTACACCTGCTTCTGCTATTCGTTTTGATATGTCGCATGTCATTGATGATGCCACTTCTGCTATGCATGATACTTATGATGAAACTACCTCTATGCATGATACTACTAAGCCACTTAGTGATTTTCTTGATGAACAACTTGCTAGGGCTAGAGAAATTGAAAATATTGAATCTGATGATACTGATGAAAGTGATGATGAAGAACCACTTGCTATTCCTAAGGGTTATGTATTTGATCAAGATGCTTCTTTAGCCATTTTAGCTTGCAGAAATAGAACTGAACTTAAAAAATTATTAGCTAAATGGAGTAAGCAATCCCTAAATGATAGAATGAAACCTGACCCTGCTTTTGCTACTTCACCTATCTTTGTTACTGATAAGGACTATGAATTCTCTGTTGATCCTGATATAATTACTTTGGTTGAATCTGATCCTTTTCATGGTTATGAATCTGAAACTTTTGTGGCACATCTTACTAAATTAAATGGTATAGCTACCCTGTTTACTAAAGATGAGAGAACTCGCTACTTTTATATCCTTAAAATATTTCCGTTCTCATTAAAGGGTGATGATAAGATATGGTTTAATTCTCTTGATCCTGGTTGTGTGCGTAGTCCCCGGGATATGGTTTATTACTTCTCTGCTAAATATTTCCCTGCTCATAAGAAACAAGCTACTATAAGGGATATATAATTTTGTGCAAATTGAAGAAGAGAGTCTCCCACAAGCTTTGGGGGAGGCTTCTCCAATTACTTAAGCTTTGCCTGATCATCCTCTTAAGACAAATTAAATACTTGATATCTTTTATAATGGACTAACTGATGCCTCAAGAGATTACCTAGATAGTTGTGATGGTTCTGTTTTCAGGGAAAGAACACCGGATGAAGTTGAAATTCTATTGAATAATATGTTGACAAATGAAAATAATTGGACACCTCTGGAGCCAATTCCTGAGCCTATTCCTAAACCAACTCCGAAGAAGAGGGGTATTCTATTCCTCAGTCCTGAAGATATGCAAGAGGCAAAGAAATCTATGAAAGAAAAAGGTATTAAAGTTGAAGATATTAAGAATTTACCTCCTATTGAAGAAATACATGGTCTTAATTTACCTCCTGTTGAAGAAACACATAATCTTAGTCCTTCTCGTATTGAAGAAACTCATGGTCTTGATAACCCGACACAGGTAGTAAAGGTAAATTCTCTCTATAGATATGATAAAGCTGTAATCCCATTTACTAAAATTGCTAGCCCATGCTTAGATGAGTTTGATAAATTTATGGTTAAGAAAGAAGATTTTAATGCTTATTTTGGTAGAAAATTGAAATAGAATTCAAATATGCTTGGACACTTGGGTGATTATATGGCTAATGTTAAAGGTGAACTTAAACTTATTAGTAAACATGCTTCTATGGTTACCACTCAAGTAGAACAAGTACTTAAAGCTCAATATGATTTTCTCAATGAATTGAATAGTAAGAACAATGATAATGATGTTAGAGTGGCTACTAGAACTGGTAGAATGACTCAGGAACCTTTGTATCCTGAAGGCCACCCTAAGAGAACTGAGCAATATTCTCAGAGAAATAATATAGATGCACCTAGTTCTTCTAAAAAGAAGAAAAAGAAAAACGATAGGACTTTGCATGCTTCTAGTGATCCTATTGTTGAAACACCTGAGAATCCAAATGATATTTCTATTTCTGATGCTGAAACACAATCTGGTAATGAACCTGAAACTAGTGATAATATTAATGATAATGTTCATGATGTTGCTCAACCTAGTAATGATAATCATATAGAAACTGAACCTGCTGTTGATCTTGATAACCCACAATCAAAGAATCAACGTTATGATAAGAAAGACTTTGTTGCTAGGAAACATGGTAAAGAAAGAGAGCCTTGGGTTCAG
The DNA here is from genome assembly GCF_002162155.2 of Triticum dicoccoides. Taxonomy (NCBI): domain Eukaryota; kingdom Viridiplantae; phylum Streptophyta; class Magnoliopsida; order Poales; family Poaceae; genus Triticum; species Triticum dicoccoides. The sequence goes on along the minus strand of NC_041380.1, from coordinate 246,253,269 downwards.
AAACCCATGCCTTTTCCTCCTAAACCATCCAAGAAAAAGCATGATGAGGATTTTGAGCACTTTGCTGAAATGATTAGACCTATCTTTTTGCGTATGCGATTAACTGATATGCTTAAAACCAACCCTTATGCTAAGTACATGAAAGATATTATTACAAATAAAAGAAAGATATCGGAAGCTGAAATTTCCACCATGCTTGCTAATTATACTTTTAAGGGTGGAATACCAAAGAAACTTGGAGATCCAGGAGTGCCCACTATACCATGCTCCATTAAAAGAAACTATGTTAAAACTGCTTTATGTGATCTTGGAGCCGGTGTTGGTGTTATGCCTCTCTCTTTATATCGTAGACTTGATTTGAATAAGTTGACACCTACTAAAATATCTTTGCAAATGGCTGATAAATCAACTGCTATACCTATCGGTATTTGTGAGGATGTGCCTGCTGTAGTTGCTAACGTTACTATTTTAACGGACTTTGTTATTCTTGATATTCCCGAGGATAATAGTATGTCTATTATTCTTGGAAGACCCTTTTTGAATACTACATGGGCTGTTATTGATTGCAGTAAAGGCAATGTCACTTTTCATGTTAATGGTAATGAGCACACGGTACACTTTCCAAGGAAACAACCTCAAGTTCATAGTATCAACTCTATTGGAAACATTCCATCGATTATATTTGGAGGTTTTCAATTTCCTCTTCCTACTGTCAAGAAGAAATATGATATTCTTATTATTGGGGATGTGCATATCCCCGTTGAGGTAACATAGTGTTATTCGAAATTTCTCCGGTTCCATGTTATTCGAATGAGTTCGTTAACAAGACTTGATCAACCTTGTTAGTGGATTCCTTTTGATGATCATGAGATGGATGAAACTAGAAGGCACAACCTTTTGTACCCACTTTTACTTTCTGTTATTTATATTAAATAAAATAAAAATAAATATTTTCTGTCTGTTATCTAATTATCCGTGCAATATAAAAATACCTCGAAAATAAAAGTTCTCCAAATGCCCTGAAAATTAAATATGATTTTTTCAAGAATATTTGAAGATTAAAGGAACTGAGAACACACCAGGGGGCCAACCACCTGCCCACGAGGATGGAGGGCGCGCCCCCTGCCTCGTGGGCCCACGGTGGCCCTCCTCCACTTATTCTTGCACCCATACACTCTTTGTTCCTCCCCCAAACACGAATAACCAGCTCAAACCCGAGTCCAAGCTCGTTTTGCTGCCATTTTCGATCTCCTTGCTCAAAGCACCTCTCACAAAACTACTTGGGGAGATTGTTCCTTGGTATGTGACTCCTCTATTGGTCCAACTAGTTTTTGTTCTAGGCTTTATTCGTTGCAAATTTTTGCTTCTTAGGTGACCCTGTTCTTGAGCTTGCATGTCAAATTTATATGGTCAAAAGTAGTTTTGATGCATGATATAGGCCCTAGGCACTTGTAGGAGCAGTTGCTATCAATATTATTGAGTTTGGTTTACTTTTATTTTGAAGTTACTAAAAAAATTCAGAATTTTTCAGAGGAAGAAAAATGCTTAGGAAAATGTTCCAAGGTGGTTCTTCAAAGAAGCAAGGACCCAGGCTTGCAATGCGTGATGCTGACGAAGAGCCACCAAGAGGCGCTCAGTGCGTCCTTGTGAGTGGCCTTCTTAAAATTTTATGGATCAAGCGAGAATAAAAGAAGAATTCAACGCATATTTGCGTAATGTGATCTCGTGAGCTTCGAGGAAGAGAAGTGCAGTCAATATCATGATCTCACTAGCTCCTTTGTGAAGAGGTTTGAATTTTCAACTTCACGTAATTCTCCAACTGTCCTGTTTGATCTTTATGATAAATCTTATACCATGGACTTAGAGGATTTTACCACTGCATGCAAACTTCCACAATGGGGTAGTATAAGGGATCCTTGCAAATCTGAATTTAGAGATTTTCTTGCTAATATAACCATGGGAGAATCTAGAGATATTACACAAGCTACCATAGGGAGCATTCACTTTCCTGCTATACATTATTTTGCTCTTTCATAGTAGATGCATAAATGGTAAAGATGAGGCATGTCACATGTGTGTCCCCGATCTTAGTATTCTTAGGAGTGCTGTGTTAGGAGACAAATCATATAATTTGGGAGGCATTGTTGCATGTAGGTTGCATCTTAATAGACGTAATGGAGATTTCTTTGGTGGAATTTATGCAACCCACATAGCTAATTTTCTTGGTATAGATGTACGCGAAGATGATATTGAATTACCTCCTGCCTATCTAGATTTTAATGCTATGTTTCACCACCAGTTTGTCGAGAGGAACGAATCACCTCTCCAGTATCGACTAATCTTTGACAGACGCCGTGCTGTCCGTATTACTCTCCCTGCTCCTGCTTTCTTTGATTATCAGGTAAGAGGAGGATATACTATTACCATAGAGGAGGCAGATGAGTACGAGAGGAGAGAGGAGGCCGCCCGATGCCACGCTGCAGCTCAGCAGGCGATAGCTGCTGCATGACAATACGACCCCAACAACTATTATTATGGATATCAGCCAGGCCAGTCGTGGCCATAGACCAACTTAGGCCAAAAGCCTAAGCTTGGTGGAGTACGTATTTCTCACCGACATTAAATTTATGCTCACACACTCATTGCTAGATGTCGGTGCTCATACTTCTTATTGTATCATCCATGCTAGTTTATTTTCCTTTTTATTCTTTCTTCTTATGTGTTTAATAAACCTTAAGAAAAACCAAAAAAATAGTTGTAGCTTTTAATTAGTTTACTTTCCATGCTTGTAGTAGTAATTAAAAAGAAAACCCAAAAAGATTTCTTGTTCTTCTTTTGCTTGTTGGGAGCTTTCCCGTGTAAATAGTTTTATTTCTTTTCTTTTCTTTGGGGGTTGATAGGAGAAGGCCATCATTAAATTGTTGAAGTGGCTCTTATATGCATTATGGTTGATCTGACAAAAGAGCCCATATTTCCTTGTCTTCTCCTATTTATTGAATGCCTGCAGATTCCAGCTTAGTCCAATGCATGTGCATTATTATTATTATTCACATCGTTCGGTCGTGCAAGTGAAAGGCAATTATGACGATATATGATGGACTGACTGAGATGAGAAAAGATGGTATGAAATCGACATCTTTTGTTTTTGTAAATATGATTAGTTCATCGTTCCTGATTCAGCCTATTATGAATAAACATGTTTTCAATGACAACTAGAGATCATAGTTTCTTGTGCCATGCTTGATTAGCTATGAGTTATAATGGTTTACCTTGCGTGCCAACATGCTATTAAAATGGTTATGATGTGGTATGATAGGGTGGTATCCTCCTCTGAATGATTTAAGTGACTTTTCTTGGCACATGTTCACGCATGTAGTTGAAACAAAATCAATATAGCCTTCACGATATTTATGTTCATGATGGATTATATCTTACTCATGCTTGCTTTCGGTGTTGATTAATTTTAATGCATGTCCATGACTGTTGTCGCTCTCTAGCTGGTCGCTTCCCAGTCTTTTGCTAGCCTTCACCTATACTAAGCGGGAATACTGCTTGTGCATCCAAACTCCTTAAATCCCAAAGTTATTCCACATGAGTCCACTATACCTACCTGTAGCGACCAGACATCAAACAGTCTGATCTCAGTGCTTCAGTGTCATCCCGGGATCAGTAATGCTGACACGCACAGTACTTGAAGGATTTATAACAGAGTAGCAATCACACACTTATTACAATGAGTGTCTCAAAAGAGAACTTATTACAAATAATGTGGCTTAAGGCCATCTAATAACGATAACAGCGGAAGGCCTGGAAGATAAGTGAGTCCTTCAACTCCAATGGCATCACTTAGTATAGAACCACAACCTAAAGGCACCTTACTCGTCGTCTGAAAAGTCTGCAACATGAACGTTGCAGCCCGAAAACGGGTCAGCACATGGAATATGCTGGCAATGTAACACATAGAGAGTAATGAATAGAAATAGGCTATACTACATGCATATATGGCTGGTGGAAAGCTCTATGGTTACTGTTTTGCGTAAAGCCAGTTTTTCCCTACTGCAAAGGAATAAATTTTATTTAACTATCATGGTAGTTGTTAAACATTGAGAGTGTAGACACCCTCTCAATCCCAATTAAACATCATCATTAAAACCCAATAAAATTAAATTAAAGTCACATGATGAGATTCACATCATAATCCAAGTACTAGATACTCAAAACGTCCATAACCGGAGACATGACTAACCATGATTAGTTTATACACTCTGCAGAGGTTTGCACACTTTTCCCCACAAGACTCGATCTCCTCCGTTGGGATTCTCGCACTACATGGTGTTTGAGAAACGAATGACCGAGACATAGTCTTTCAGAAGCGCTAGCACCTTACGATCGGGTAGACCATTACACCTACTTTCCCCTACATCTGCTAGTCTACCATTGTAAGAGTTCGCACGACTTAATCAACTATGCTAAAGCCCATAGTAGCTTGTGGCTGCACACAGAAGTTCCTAGCATGAATAATCTCATGATCCCTTTGAGCCTGGGTGGCGGTCCATAAATAAAACAGGCAATCGCTGGAATACCCAGGTGCCTCAATCCACCCAGATGTGTGTTAAAGTTGCCACCTTAAATAAACCATTAATTAACAATCTCACATCTATCATGGATACACTCACCCAATCCACGTCTACTAGCATAGCATGGCAATATAAGCAAACGTAGAAGTAACTCCCAAGGGTTTGATAATAAAACTGGTAATAGGTACTACCTCATCTACTTCCCAACCCACAATTTAATTATATCCTAATCATGCAATGTTTGAGGATTGATCTAATGCAATAAAACTGGGTAGTAAGAGGTATGATCAAAGTGTTACTTGCCTTGCTGATGATCCATGAAACCTAGAGATTTGAAGTAGCAAGCGGTGCACTCCGGGTACTCTATCGCAAACAAACAAGCACACAATAAGTACTCATCTAATGCACAGGTAAAACTCAAATAAGAGATCTAACCAGAAAGTTCAACTTAAGAACTCCGGTTTGCAAAAAGAATTGAATCAAACAAAGCAACGAAAGTCAAACGGCAAAAGAAACAAGCTTTGTTTACTAATCTGGATCTAAGTCAAATTATACAGAAGCAAAAACTTGTTTTAGTTGGTTAAACGGAAAGAGGATTTCGAGACGAAACTCTAGGCGCTTGAATTGCCTGATTTCGATAGATGAGCGAAAAGTTAAACTAAAACGAGAATCGGATCAGAAATCGCGATTAGAAATAATCGCGGAAAATCCGAGAAAAAGAAAAAACGACGAACAGGTTAACGAACGAACGTTCGGTGTCTGTGGCTAAACGATGAAAACCGTTCGTTAAAACGAACGTACGGACGAATGTCCGCTAAATAAACTAAATCGGAAAAAATAAACCGATCTAAATAAAAAAATGACCGCGGTTTTTATAAAAAAAACCGAGCGGTTGACTGGTGAAGACCAGCAGCGGCGGCGGCTACCTCCGGCGACGGCGAACTCCGGGTCGACGGCGAGGCGGCGGCGGCGCACGGCACGAGCGGCGGCGACGACGGCAGTGGTGGCTCGAGGCGGCGGCCGCTAGGGTTAGGGCGGGGCTGGGCGGCTCGGGCTGGGCTCCCCCGGCTTATAAAGGCCGGCCGACTAGAGTTCGGGTCAGGTACAGCCCGGCTAGGTCGGTTTGGTTCTTTTAATAGTTTTGCGCAGAAAAACAAATAAAAGAAATACTAAACGGACTCCAAAAATCCCAAAATAAAATTTCCCCGGCTTCTAAAATCAAGCCGGACAAGATGAACATTTATTTGGGGCCTAAATGCAATTTTGGAAAACAAGCATTTTTCCTAAAATCAAATAAAACGGCGAAAAACTCCAAAATAAAATCTTATTTGAATTTTTTATTAAATCCTCAATATTCCTTTAATTTGGGAAAGTCATTTTATCCTCTCTCACTTATTTTTATAATTGGAATTATTGAAGATAAAATAATTAAATCAAATGATCCTATTTTCAAAATTTGAGAAAACCCCAAATATGAAAATAACGAAATCCCCAACTCTCTCCATGGGTCCTTGAGTTGCGTAGGATTTCTAGGATCAAGCCAAAATGCAAATAAAATATGATATGCAATGATGATCTATGTATAACATTCCAAATTGAAAATTGGGATGTTACGAAGCTACCCCCTTAAGATGAATCTCGCCCTCGAGATTCGGGTTGGCTGGAAAATAGGTGAGGGTGGTCCTTGAGCAGATCTTCCTCTCGCTCCCAGGTGGCTTCATCCTCGGTGTGGTGGCTCCACTGAACTTTACAAAACCTGATAACCTTGCTGCAGGTGACTCGGCTGGCATGTTTGAGAATCTTGACTGGTTTCTCCTCGTAGGTCAAATCACTATCCAACTGAATCACTTCCAGCGGCACTGTATCTCTTAGTGGTGTATTAGCCATCTCTGCGTGGCACTTTTTCAACTGGGAAACGTGGAAAACGTCATGAACTCCTGACAATACTTCAGGCAACTCCAACTTGCAAGCAACTTCTCCCATACGCTCCAAAACTTTGTACGGTCCCACAAAACGTGGCGCTAATTTTCCCTTAACTCCAAAGCGCTTAACTCCTCGAAGCGGGGATACACGAAGATAAACTCTATCCCCGACTTCATAAACTGTCTCCTTGCATTTAGAATCTGCATAGCTCTTCTGCGGATGAAAAGCTGTACTGAACTCTTGCGTGGTACCCAAAGTTTCGTGCAACTGATTCCAGAACTTTGAGGTAAATTGGGTTCCACTATCTGATACAATGCTCCTCGGAACTCCATACAGACATACGATCCTGGTCATGTATATCTTTGCTAACTTAGCACCGGTGTAAGTGGTCTTTACTGGGATGAAATGAGCTACCTTCATCAAGTGATCGACTACAACCCATATCGAGTCATAGCCTGAGCGGCTCCTGGGTAATCCCGTGATAAAATCCATGCCTAGCTTATCCCACTTCCATTCGGGTATCGGCAATGGCTGGAGCAATCATGCTGGCTTCTGATGTTGTGCCTTTACTCTCTGACATACATCACAAACTACTACATAATCTGCAATATCCTTCTTCATTCCGGTCCACCAAAATGTGTCTTTAAAATCCAAATACATCTTGGTATTTCTTGGGTGAATCGAGTACGGCGAATCATGGGCCTCTTGCAAAATTAACTTCGTGATCTTCGGGTCATTGGGCACATAAACGCGGTCCTCAAACCATAAGGTATCGTGTTCATCCTCACGAAATCCTTTAGCTTTTCCCTTGCTCATTTTCTCTTTAATAGAGACAATGTCCTTGTCGGTCTTCTGAGCTTCTCTGATCTTATCCATCAGAGTAGACTGAATCTCCAATGCTGCTACATAGCCTCTCGGAACTATCTCCAAACATAGCTCACGAAGATCCTCGGCTAACTCTTTTGGTAACTCTCCGGTCATTAGTGCGTTGACATGGCTCTTGCGGCTCAATGCATCAGCTACTACGTTAGCCTTTCCGGGGTGATAATGCAATCTCATGTCATAATCCTTGATGAGCTCCAACCATCTTCTTTGCCTGAGATTCAACTCCTTCTGTGTGAAGATGTGCTTCAAACTCTTGTGATCCGTGTACATCTCACAATGGTTTCTAATGAGAAAATGTCTCCAAGTCTTCAATGCGTGCACTACGGCTGCTAACTCCAAATCATGTGTAGCATAACTCCACTCATGGGGCTTAAGTTGTCATGAAGCATACGAAACAACTCTTCCCTCCTGCATAAGCACTGCTCCAATTTCTCGATGTGAAGCGTCGCAATACACCACGTAATCCTTGCGCTGATCTGGCAGAATCAACACTGGCGAGGTAACCAAACGTTTCTTCAACTCCTGGAAACTGGCCTCACATTCCTCAGTCCAATTGAACTTGGTATCCTTCTTCAATAACTCCGTCATAGGTTTTGCAATCTTCGAGAAATTTTCAATGAACCTCCGGTAGTATCCCGCGAGTCCTAGAAAACTCCAGATCTCTCCAACTGTTGTTGGAGCTTCCCAATTTGTCCCAGTGACAACTTTGGTGGGATCTACTGCTATTCCTTCTCCGGATATAACATGTCCGAGGAATCCAACTTCCTTCAACCAAAACTCACATTTGCTAAACTTGGCGTATAACTGATGTTCTCTGAGCTTACCAAGTACCAAACGCAAAATGTTCTTTATGTTCTTCTTCATTCTTCGAGTAAACCAGAATATCATCAATGAATACTACGATGAACTTATCCAAAAACTCCATAAATACTTTGTTCATCATGTTCATAAAATAAGCAGGTGCGTTAGTCAGACCAAATGACATAATGGTATACTCATACAGCCCATACCTTGTGGTAAAAGCTGTATTAGGTATGTCCTGCTCTCGAATCTTCAACTGGTGGTATCCTGGTCGCAAATCGATCTTGGAAAATACCTTAGCTCCTTGCAATTGGTCAAACAAATCATTTATCATCGGCAGTGGGTACTTATTCTTGATCGTCACTTCATTCAGTCCTCGATAATCAACTACCATCCTTAATGATCCATCCTTCTTTTCCACTAGAAGTACTAGTGATCCCCAAGGTGACGAAGTTGGGCGAATATATCCCTTATCCAGTAACTCCTTAATCCGCTTCTTAATCTCCTCCAAATCCATTGCAGGCATTCTATACGGTCTCTTAGATATTGGTCCTGTTCCTGGCCACAACTCAATCAAAAACTGAATGTCTCTATCCGGTGGCATGCCGGGCAATTCTTCTGGAAATACATCCAGAAAATCCTTTACCACCGGTACTTCCTCCTGTACAACTCCTGATAAGGAATTTACTTGAATCCTATTCGGCACATGCCGTGATACATACTTGATCTTTCTCCCTTCTGGGGTGGTAAGTAAAATCGACTTACTGGCGCAATTGATGTTTCCTCCATACATCGATAGCCAATCCATACCCAGAGTTACATCCAAACCTTGTGATTCCAAAATGATTAAATCTGAGGGAAACACATGTCTACCTATACTCAATGGCACTTGAAAACATCCTTTACTGGCCATATACTCCGCTCCTGGTGAGCTTACTAACATACATGTTCTAAGAACCTTGGTGGGCAGTTTATACTTATCCACGAATCCCCTTGATATGTATGAATGCGATGCACCAGTATCAAAAAGAACGATTGCAGTAAATGACTTAACCAAAAACTTACCTATTATTGCATCTGACTGGGCTTCAACCTCCTCCACGTTAACGTGGTTCACCTATCCCTTGTTGAAAGGGTTCGACTTCTTCCATGAGCTTCCATTGCCATTTCCGTTCTGGGTTTCATGACATTCATTGGCATAATGTCCGGTCTTCTAACATTTATAACAAGTGACTTGGCTCAGGTCTCTCTTGGCTAGGGTTGATGGGTTGGTATGGTTCTGACCATTGCTTCCCCCATTCCCATTACCGTTCTTGGGGCCATTATGATTATGCGAACTCCCTCCTCCATGGGTATGCTGAAAATGTCCTCCCGATTTTGGGGTAAAACGTGGCTTCTACTGAGCTCCTGAATTGTACTTCCCTTATCCATACTTCCTCTTGTGGTTCTCAATCTATTGCTGCTTCCCTTCAATCATAAGAGCACGATCTACCAGTTCCTGGTAGTTGTTGAAAGTTGCTACCATCAACTGCATGCTCAACTCATCATTCAGTCCTTCCAGAAACTTCTCCTGCTTAGCTGGATCCATAGCAACGTCATCCAGGGCATAACATGCTAACTTACTAAAGTCATCCACGTATTGGCCAACTGTCCGTCCTCCTTGGCGCAAGTTGCGAAACTCACGCTTCTTCATGGCCATAGCTCCTGCTGAAACATGGGTTGTATGGAAAGCCTGCTGAAATTGGTCCCATGTCACTGTGGCTATAGGGCAGGTGACAGTGTAATTCTCCCACCATGATGCTGCTGGTCCATCCAACTGATGTGCGGCAAAACGTGCCTTCTCAGTGTCAGTACATCCTGTAGTGGTTAACTCCCTTCCAATCTTGTGGAGCCAATCATCTGCTACTATAGGCTCGATGCTACTGGAGAACACCGACGGATTCAGTCTAAGGAAACGGGTTAAGTGATCAACAAGTGGTGGTGGATGGTTGTTGTTGCTTTTGTTCCCCTGATTCTGATTCTGGTCTAGCAACTGCATCAACGCATTCTGCTGCTGGATCAACTGAGTGAGCTCCGGTGGGAAGGCAAATCCATTGTCACGTCTCAGAGGCATCTGATGGGTTTAGAGGGGAGAGATTAGAATAGAATGAGGTCTAATGAGAAAGCACTACCCATATGCACATCAGGCAAACACAAACATTTCACTCAATCAATCAAATAAGGGCATACAATCGGTCTAACTATCGCAAAAGTGCTTGGACTACTATATTTACATGGTGGAATACTACTACTGATGTGGTGGTCTACTAGAAATATTCCTGGGTTGCAGACTCCATGATATCTGCTCCAGCTTCGTCTTCAAAGTCATCATCGCTCAGGTCAGAGTCGGTGTCGTCGATGATGATGTAGTCTTCCGGGCGAATCTCCTTGGGTTCTTCGTCTTCTTCTACTGGTGTGGGGTCTCCCGTGAATATTCTGATCTTCTTAATCAGGTCGTGATTCTTCTCCACTAGTACGACGATTACCTCCTCATAGTCTTCACGCATAGCCTTGAGTTCTTCCTCCAGTTCCGTGATCCTTGTCATCGCTTTCTTCAGTTCTATCATGCATGCGCACATCTGGTTCTCCTGACGTCGAATGTGCTGGTTTAACTCCTGGATAAAAGCTGTGATTGATCTATCCTTCTTGGTGCTGATCATTTCCCAGTGCTCGTCTCGGCGCCCACAAATCTGGTAGATAGTATCCTTGAGATCATTGTGGTAAACTTCTCCAATACGTCCCATGGTGATGTGGCCCGCCATGCTCTTTCCTAGACTCCAGGTTGGTGCATCAAAGGAAAACTCTATGGGCTCGGTGACTGGCGTGAACGTCCTTTGTGGAACTTGAACTTGAATCATCCAGCGCTCCGCCTGGGGTAAAGTGGCGTTGTAGGTCCCGGTGATGCTTGGTACTCCGATGTTCAGGTACTTAGTGACTTCCTTCAGGTGGCGTCCAAAGGGTGTATCTTCATCCGGTTGTGTGAACTTGTTCCTTGCATCGCCATCCTAAAAGAGTAGAAAAGATGAGGAGTCAGAAATGAGAAGAGTGAGTAGTGATCTAGGGCTTTAGCTTAGTGGTCGTGTCCTACAGTCAGCGTGGGCTCTGATACCATCTTGTAGCGACCAGACCTCAAACAGTCTGATCTCTGTGCTTTAGTGTCATCCCTGGATCAGTAATGCTGACACGCACAGTACTTTAAGGATTTATAACAGAGTAGAAATCACACACTTATTACAACGAGTGTCTCAAAAGAGAACTTATTACAAATAATGTGGCTTAAGGCCATCTAATAATGATAACAGCGGAAGGCTTCGAAGATAAGTGAGTCCATCAACTCCAACGACATCACTGAGTATAGAACCACGACCTAAAGGCACCTTACTCGTCGTCTGAAAAGTCTGCAACATGAACGTTGCAGCCCAAAAACGGCTCAGCACATGGAATATGCTGGCAATGTAACACATAGAGAGTAATGAACGGAAATAGGCTATACTACATGCATATATGGCTGGTGGAAAGCTCTATGGTTACTGTTTTGCGTAAAGCCAGTTTTTCCCTACTGCAATGGAATAAATTTTATTTAACTATCATGGTAGTTGTTAAACATTGAGAGTGTAGACACCCTCTCAATCCCAATTAAACATCATCATTAAAACCCAACAAAATTAAATTAAAGTCACATGATGAGATTCACATGATAATCCAAGTACTAGATACTCAAAACATCCATAACCGGGGACACGGCTAACCATGATTAGTTTATACACTCTGCAGAGGTTTGCGCACTTTACCCCACAAGACTCGATCTCCTCCATTGGGATTCTCGCACTACATGGTGTTTGAGAAACAGATGACCGAGACATAGTCTTTCAGAAGCGCTAGCACCTTACGATCGGGTAGACCATTACACCTACTTTCCCCTACATCTGCTAGTCTACCACTGTAAGAGTTCGCATGACTTAATCAACTATGCTAGAGCCCATAGTAGCTTGTGGCTGCACACGGAAGTTCCTAGCATGAATAATATCATGATCCCTTTGAGCCTGGGTGGCAGTGCATAAATAAAACAGGCAATTGCTGGAATACCCAGGTGCCTCAATCCACCCAGATGTGTGTTAAAGTTGCCACCTTAAATAAACCATTAATTAAGAATCTCACATCTATCATGGATACACTCACCCAATCCACATCTACTAGCATAGCATGGCAATATAAGCAAACGTAGAAGTAACTCCCAAGAGTTTGATAATAAAACTGGTAATAGGTACTACCTCATCTACTTCCCAACTCACAATTTAATTAGATCCTAATCATGCAATGTTTGAGGGTTGATCTAATGCAATAAAACTGGGTAGTAAGAGGTATGATCAAACTGTTACTTGCCTTGCTGATGATCCGTGAAACCTAGAGATTCGAAGTAGCAAGCGGCGCACTCCGGGTACTCTATCGCAAACAAACAAGCACACAATAAGTACTCATCTAATGCATAGGTAAAACTCAAATAAGAGATCTAGCCAGAAAGTTCGACTTAAGAACTCCGGTTTGCAAAAAGAATCAAATCAAACGAAGCAACGGAAGTCAAACGGCGTAAGAAACAAGCTTCGTTTACTAATCTGAATCTAAGTCCAATTTTGCAGAAGCAAAAACTTGTTTAAGTTGGTTAAACGGAAAGAGGGTTTCGAGACGAAACTCTGAGCGCTTGAATCGCCTGATTCCGGTAAACGAGCGAAAAGTTAAACTAAAACAAGAATTGGATCAGAAATCGCGATCAGAAATAATCGTGGAAAATCCGAGAAAAAGAAAAAATGACGAACAGGCTAACGAACGAACGTTCGCTGTCTGCGGCTAAACAACGAAAACCGTTCGTTAAAACGAACGTACGGACGAACGTCCACTAAATAAACTAAACCAGGAAAAAATAAACCGATCTAAATAAAAAAATCGACCGCGGTTTTTATAAAAAAACCGGGCGGTTGACCGTGAAGACCGGCGGCGGTCGGCGGCGAGGCGGTGGCAGCGGTAGCGGGTAGCAGCGGCGGCGGCTCGAGGCGGCGGCGGCTAGGGTTAGGGCAGGGCTGGGTGGCTCGGGCTGGGCTCCCCCGGCTTATAAAGGTCGGCTGGCAAGAGTCCGGGTCGGGTACGGCCCGGCTAGGTCGGTTCGTTTTTTAAAAATAGTTTCGCACAGAAAAACAAATAAAAGAAATACTAAACAGACTCCAAAAATCCCAAAATAAATTTTCCCTGACTTCTAAAATCGAGCCGACCAAGATGAACATTTATTTGGGGCCTAAATGCAATTTTGAAAAACGTGCATTTATCCTAAAATCAAATAAAACGGCGAAAAACTCCAAAATAAAATCTTATTTGTTTTTTTATTAAATCCTCAATATTCCATTAATTTCGGAAAGTCATTTTATTCCCTCTCACTTATTTTTATAATTGGAATTATTGAAGATAAAATAATTAAATCAAATGATCCTATTTTCAAAATTTGAGAAAACCCCCAATATGAAAATAACGAAATCCCCAACTCACTCCATGGGTCCTTGAGTTGCGTAGGATTTCTAGGATCAAGCCAAAATGCAAATAAAATATGATATGCAATGATGATCTATGTATAACATTCCAAATTGAAAATTTGGGATGTTACACTACCTATATATGGTATCTACCTGCCGTTCCAAGTAAATTTGTATGTGCCAAACTCTAAACCTTCAAATAAATATCCTATTTTGTATGCTCGAATAGCTCATGTATCAACTAGGGCTGTCTGTATCTTCCATGTTAGGCGGGTTATTCTCAAGAGGACTGGACTCCGCTCCTCACTCACGAGATAAATGGCTGGTTACCGGGATGCCCAGTCACATGCTTTATGCAAACTAAATCAAAATAATTGCAAACAAAACTCCCCCTGGGACTCTTGTTAGTTGGAGGCACTCATTGTTTTGAGCAAGCCATGGATTGATGCTTGTGGTGGAAGGGGAGCATAAACTTTACCATTTTGTTTGGGAACCGCCTATAATGTGTGTAGTATGGAAGATATCGCCATCTCTTGGTTGTTATGTTGACAATGAAAGTATACCGCTCAAAATATTATTCACCTCTGTTTCAAAACCGAGCTCTGGCACCTCTACAAATCCCTGCTTCCCTCTGCGAAGGGCCTATCTATTTACTTTTATGTTGAGTCATCATCCTCTTATTAAAAAGCACCAGTTGGAGAGCACTGCTGTCATTTGCATTCATTATTGTTAGTTTACATTGAGTATGACTTGACTGGATCTCTTTTACCATGAATTACAATGTCTAGTCAGTCCTTGGTCTTTAAAGGTGCTCTGCATTTATGTTTTGCGGTCTCAGAAAGGGCTAGCGAGATACCACCTTGTTATATCATATTATGATTGTTTTGAGAAAGTGTTGTCATCCGAGTTTTATTATTATGGCTCGCTAGTTGATTATGCTATTGATATGAGTAACTTGAGACCTATGCGTTATTTCGAATGTGGTTAGTTATAATCTTTGCTGAAAACTTGAATGCTGGCTTTACATATTTACAACAACAAGAGCAAACAGAGTTTGTAAAAGTTTTTCTTTATCACTTTCAGTTTGTTAACTGAATTGCTTGAGGACAAGCAAAGGTTTAAGCTTGGGGGAGTTGATACGTCTCCAACGTATCTACTTTTCCAAACACTTTTGCCCTTGTTTTGGACTCTGACTTGCATGATTTGAATGGAACTAACCCGGACAGACGTTGTTTTTAGCAGAACTACCATGGTGTTATTTATGTGCAGGAGCAAACGTTCTCGGAATGACCTAAAACTTCACGGAGACACTTTTCAGAAAATAAGAAAAAATACCTGCCAAAGATGAAGGCCAGGGGGCCCACCATCTTACCACGAGGGTGGGGGCACGCCTACCCCACTAGGGCGCGCCTCCCTACCTCGTGGGCCCCCCGTTGCCTCTCCGACACCAACTCCACCTCCATATATTGAGTTTCGATGAGAAAAAAATCAGAGAGAAGAAATCATCGTGTTTTACGATACGGAGCTACCGCCAAGACCTAAAACCTCTCGGGAGGGCAGATCTGGAGTCTGTTCGGGGCTCCAGAGAGGGGAATCCATCTCCATCTTCATCACCAACCATCCTCCATCACCAATTTCATGATGCTCACCGCCGTGTGTGAGTAATTCCATCGTAGGCTTGCTGGACGGTGATAGGTTGGATGGGATCTATCATGAAATCGAGTTAGTTTTGTTAGGGTTTGATCCCTAGTGTCCACTATGTTCTGAGATTGATGTTGCTATGACTTTGCTATGCTTAATGCTTGTCACTAGGGCCCGAGTGCCATGATTTCAGATCTGAACCTATTGTGTTTTCATCAATATATGAGTGTTCTTGATCCTATCTTGCAATTCTATAGTCACCTATTATGTGTTATGACCCGTTAACCCCGAATTGACAATAATCGGGATACTTACCGGTGATGACCGTAGTTTGAGGAGTTCATGTATTCTCTATGTGTTAATGCTTTGTTCCGATTCTCTATTAAAAGGAGGCCTTAATATCCCTAAGTTTCCGTAAGGACCCTGCTGCCACGGGAGGGTAGGACAAAAGATGTCATGCAAGTTCTTTTCCATAATCACATATGACTATATTCGGAATACATGCCTACATTATATCAATGAACTGGAGCTAGTTCTGTGTCACCCCAGGTTATGACTGTTACATGATGAACCGCATCCGGCATAATTCTCCATCACTGATCCATTGCCTACGAGCTTTCCTTATATTGTGCTTCACTTATTTACTTTTCCGTTGCTATTGCTATCATCACTACAAAATACCAAAAACATTGATTTTACTACTGTTACCTTTTGCTACCGTTATCACTACTATCATATTACTTTGCTACTAAACACTTAGCTGCAGATATTAAGTTTCCAGGTGTGGTTGAATTGACAACTCGGCTGCTCATACTTGAGAATATTCTTTGGCTCCCCTTGTGTCGAATCAATAAATTTGGGTTGAATACTCTACCCTCGAAAACTGTTATGATCCCCTATACTTGTGGGTTATCAGTGCCTCGCTACCCCTTCTATCACTGGGTGAGGACACCGTAAGATTGAACCCAAAACTAAGCACCTCTCCCATTGCAAGAAAAACCAATCTAGTTGGCCAAACCAAACTGATATTTCGAAGAGAAAAACAAAGATATCTTAATCATGCATAAAAGAGTTCAGAGAAGAATCAAATAATATTCATAGATAATCTGATCGTAAATCCACAATTCATCGTATCTCAACAAATGCACCGCAAAAGAGGATTACATCGAATAGATCTCTAAGAACATCGAGGAGAACATTGTATTGAAGATCAAAGAGAGAAGAAGCCATCTAGCTACAAGCTATGGACCCTTAGGTCTGTGGTAAACTACTCACGCTTCATCGAAAGGGCAGCAAGGTTGATGTAGAGGCCCTCCATGATCGAATCCTCATCCTACAGAGTGCCGGAAAAGGCCCCAAGATGGGATCTCACGCGAAAAGAGTCTTGCGGTGGCGGAAAAGTATTTTGCTAGATGCTTCTGAAGTTTGGGGACTATTTGAGAATATATAGAGCTGACATAGGGTTAGGGGACTCCCGAGGGGCCCACAAGCCAGTGGCGCTCCCCCTGGGGCGCGCCCTGAGGGCTTGTGGCCTTCTCGTGACTCTTCTAGCCCTCTCTCCAAGTGTTCTAGATGTCTTCTGGTCCAAGAAAAATCATTGTAAAGTTTTATTCCGTTTCATATTCCTTTTCTGTAGAAGGCAAAAACAAGGAAAAACAGGAACTGGCATTGGGCTCTAGGTTAATAAGTTAGTCCCAAAAATAATATAAAATAGCATATTAATGCATATAAAACATCCAAAAATATAATATAATAGCATGGAACAATAAAAAATATAGATACGTTGGAGACATATCAAGAATCCCCAAGCTTAATTCCTACTCGTCCACAAGTAGGTAAATGATAAAAAAAGAATTTTGGATGTGGAATGCTACCTAACATATTTATCAAAGCAATTTTTTTATTGTGGTAAGAATATTAAGATCCATAAGATTCAAAACAAAAGTTTAGTATTGACATAAAAACAATAATACTTCAAGCATACTCATAAAGCAATCATGTCTTCTCAAAATAACATGGTCAAAGAAAGTAATCCCTACAAAATCATATAGTCTGGCTATCCTCCATCTTCATCACGCAAAGTATTTCATCATGCACAACCTAGTGAAAGGCCAAGTAATTGTTTCATACTTTTGGTGTTCTCAAACCTTTTCAACCTTCACGCAATACATGAGCGTGAGCCATGGATATAGCACAATAGGTGGAATAGAATATGGTGGTTGTGGAGAAGACAAAAAGAAGGAGATAGTCTCACATAAACTAGGCATATCAACGGGCTTGGAGGTGCCCATCAATAGATATCAATGCAAGTGAGTAGGGATTGCCATGCAACGGATGCACTAGAACTATAAGTGTATGAAATCTCAAATAGAAACTAAGTGGGTGTGCATCCAACTTGCTTGCTCACGAAGACCTAGGGCAATTTGAGGAAGCCCATCACTGGAATATACAAGCTAAGTTGTTTAATGAAAAATTCCCACTAGTATATGAAAGTGACAAAATAGGAGACTCTCTATCATGAAGAACATGGTGCTATTTCAAAGCACAAGTGTGGAAAAAGGATAGTAACATTGTCCCTTCTCTCTTTTTCTCTCATTTTTTTGTTTGGGCTTCTTTGGCCTCTTTTTTTATTTGGGCTTCTTTGGCCTCTTTTATTTTTTTTAAGTATGGAGACTCAACCTAACTTGTGAGGGAATCATAGCTTCCATCATCCTTTCCTCACATGGGACAATGTGCTAATAATGATGATCATCACACTTTTATTTACTTACAACTCGATACTAGAACAACATATGACTCTATATGAATGCCTCCGGTGGTGTGACGAGATGTGCAATAATCAAGAGTGACATGTATAAAAGATATGAATGGTGGCCTTGCCACCAATACTATGCCAACTACATGATCATGCAAAGCAATATGACAATTATGGTATGTGTCATAATAAACGGAACGGTGGAAGTTGCATGGAAATATATCTCGGAATGGCTATGAAAATGCCATAATAGGTAGGTATGGTGGCTGTTTTGAGGAAGGGTATATGGTGGGTTTAATGCATCGGCAAAAGTTGTGCGGTACTAGAGAGGCTAGCAATGGTGGAAGGGTGAGAGTGCGTATAATCCATGGACTCAACATTAGTCATAACCTCACATACTTATTGCAAAAAGTTATTAGCCATCGAAACAAAGTACTACACGCATGCCCCTAGGGGGATAGATTGGTAGGAAAAGACAATCACTCGTTCCCGATTGCCACTCATAAGGAAGACAATCAAAAAAATAAATCATGCTCTGACTTCATCACATAACGGTTCACTATACGTGCATGCTACAGGAATCACAAACTTTAACACAAGTATTTCTACCAATCCACAATTACTCACTACCATGACTATAATATCACCATCTTTATATCTCAAAATAAATGCAAGGAATCTAACTTCTCATATATTCAATGCTCTTTATATGAAAGTTTTTATTATATCCCTTTTGGATGCCCATCATATTACGACTAAATTCTTAACCTAAGCATATTACCATGCTGTTTAAGACACTCAAAATAATATAAGTGAAGCATGAGAGTTCATCTATTTCTATAAAATAAACCCACCGATGTGCTCTAAAAAGATATAAGTGAAGCACTAGAGCAAACTGCATAGCTCAAAAGATATAAGTGAAGCACATAGAGTATTATAATAAATTCATGATTAATGTGTGTCCCTCTCAAAAGGTGTGTACAACAAGGACGATTGTGGCAAACTAAAAAGCAAAGACTCATATCATACAAGACGCTCAAAACAAAACACATATCATGTGGTGAATAAAAATATAGCCTCAAGTAAATTTACCGATGGATTGAAGATGAAAGAGGGGGTGCCATCAGGGGCATCCCCAAACTTAGATGCTTGGTTGTCCTTTAATATTACCTTGGGGTTCCATGGGAATCCCCAAGCTTAGGCTCTTGCCACTCCTTATTCCGTGGTCCATCAAAACTGTACCCAAAACTTCAAAACTTCAGAACATAAAACTCATACGATCTGTTAGTATAATAAAGAAAATAACCACTTTTAGGTACTGTTGTCAACTCATTCTAAATTTATATTGGTGTAATATCTATTGTATTCCAACTTCTCCATGGTTCATACCCCCCAATACTATCCATAGATTCACCAAAATAAGCAAACAACACATAGAGAACATAATCTGTCAAAAACAGACAAGTCTGTAGTAATTTGGAAACTTCGTATACTTCTGTAACTCCAAAATTTTGGACCAATTAGGACAATTTAGGCAATTTGTACATCAATCTTGTGTAAAAAAATCAAGAATTTATCACGTTCCGGCAAAAATATCTAGTTTAAGTCTAACATGCTTGCTATGAATAGCATTTTATAGGGAAAATATTTATCAAGAAAAGCAAAAACTAGCATATTCAAGGAAGAAGAAAGAAACAATAGCAATCTCAACATAACGAGAGGTAATTTAGTAACATGAAAATCTCAACAACCATATTTTCTTCTCTCATAATAATTACATGTAGGATCATAATTAAATTCAACAATATAACTATCATATAAATTATTCTCTTCATGATCCACATGCATAAAAGTCTTATAATCTTCCAAGATATTGGGATTAAATCAACTAAAGTCATGACCTTTCTGAACCCACTTTAATCAATAATTTCATAAGATTGATCATTCTCCAAAGTAGTGGGGTCATTATCACCCAGAGTTGACACTCTTCCAAACCAACTTTCAATATTATCACAGACATATTCATCATGCGGCTTAAATAAATTTTCAAGATCATAAGAAGCATTATCACCCAAATCATGATCATTACAGTAAGCAGTGTACATAGCAAAATTAGCATCCTCGAGCTTGGGGGTTTGCATATCATTAGCACAACTGACATTAATAGAATTTATAATAACATCATTGCAATCATGCTTTTCATTCAAGGGGCTATCGCGACTCACTTCATAAGTTTCTTCTTTTAGCACTTCATCACAATTTTTAGATTCATGAATTTCAAGAAAAAATTCATAAAGATAATCTAGTGCACTCAGCTCACTAGCAGTTGGTTCATCATAGTTGGATCTTTTAAATAGATTAGTAGGTGGATGAGGATCCATAAGATTTTTTCTTTCTGATTTTGAATAAATGCATAATTATGCAAAGCAAACGAGCAAACAAACCAAGTAAGACATAAATGCAAACCAAAAAGGGCAAATACAAAGGCAAATAATTTTGTGTTTTTTTGAAAACATTTTAGAAGTGGGGGAGAGGAAAAGGAGAGGAAAATGGAAAAAAATGTAAGTGCAAGAGATGAGAGTTTATAATGGGTACTTAGTAGGCTTGATGTAGAACCTCCCCGGAAACGGCACCAAAAATTCTTCCTCCTACTTCTTGATCTTGCATTGATTCTTGCCTGAAGAGGAAAGGATGATGCAGCAAACTAGAGATAAGTATTTCCCGCAGTTAAGAACCAAGGTATCAATCCGGTAGGAGGCACAAGCAAGTCTCCAATATATGCACCTGCACAAACTAACAAACACTTGCACACAACGTGAAAAAGGGGTTGTCATTCCCTTCGCGGGTCACGAACAAAAGTGAGATCTAATAGAGATAGGTACAAAAGGTAAGTAAATAACAAAATAAAGTAAATATAAATAAAGTGTAGCAAGATATTTTTGGGTTTATAGATCTGAAAATATATGATGGAAAATGGACCCAGGGGCCATAGGTTTCACTAGAGGCTTCATGTCCGTGACAAGTAGACCGACTGCTGCCTGCATCTACTACTATTACTCCACAAATCGACTGCTATCCAGCATGCATCTAGAGTATTAAGTTCATAAGAACAGAGTGACGCCTTAAGTAAGATGTCATGATGTAGAGGGATGAACTCAAGCAATATGATATAAACCCCATCTTGTTATCCTTGATGGCAACGATGCAATATATGCCTCGCTACTCCTTCTGTCACTGGGTGAGGACACCGCAAGATTGAACCCAAAACAAAGCACCTCTCCCATTGCAAGAAAAATCAATCTAGTTGGCCAAACCAAAATGATAGTTCGAGGAGAAATACAAAGATATCTTAATCATGCATAAAAGAGTTCAGAGAAGACTCAAATAATATTCATAGATAATCTGATCATAAATCCACAATTCATCGGATCTCAACAAACGCACCGCAATAGAAAATTACATCGAATAGATCTCCAAGAACATCGAGGAGAATATTGTATTGAAGATCAAAGAGAGAAGAAGTCATCTAGCTACTAGCTATGGACCATTAGGTCCATGGTAAACTACTCACGCTTCATCGGAAGGGCGGCGAGATTGATGTAGAGGCCCTCCGTGATCAAAGGCAGAGTGCCGGGAAAGGCCCCAAGATGGGATCTCATGGGAACAGAGGCTTGCGGTGGCGGAAAAGTATTTTGGTGGACGCTTCTGATGTTTGGGGAATATTTTAGAATATATAGAGCTGGAATTAGGGCTAGGGGACTCCCAAGGGGCCCACAAGCCAAGGGCACCCCCCTGGGGCACGCCCTGAGGGCTTGTGGCCTCCTCAGGACTCTTACGCACTCTCTGATGAGGAAATCAATACCATTGTTACACCCACAGCCCCTGCTGCTATACATACTGGACCAATTACTAGAGCTCGTGCACACCAATTAAATTATCAGGTACTTTCGTTTCTTGGTAATGATTCTAATGTTCATGAGAATATGATGCTTCCTAAATTGGATACATTTGTTTTGCTTACAAATGAGAATATGATGCTGCCTACATTTGTTTTGGCCACCATAAGGGGTACATGAAGCCTTGGATGAAATATACAAGATGCCACTTCATAAATTTTGTCCAGAGGCTATTCTAGGTGCTGCGTCACCTTATTATTGGGCCAGGCACATGTATTTTCGAAATACTTAAGTATAGGCTGTTTTTAGAGTCTGTATGTATGGGGAAACAAGAGATAGGGTTTGTTTCGGACCCGTCCTCCAAGGGCCACGAAATTCCCCCCTCTTCCTCCATATATACAGCCCTTAGGGCATCGTTGAGACCTTGGGTTCTGTTTAGATTAAAGTTCGCCATAGCTGCAAGTTCACGTACTTCGTTTGTGTTCAACGACCAGACAAAGGCGTCAGAGAACCCCACCTTGATCAATAAAGCTTTCCTCTTATATTCGCAATATCCAGATTGCAATCTTAGTTTCTTGCTTGTTCTTTGTTTGCTCGCAGGAAACGACAGACCCTCGTGGTCAGGTTGATCGTGCTCCGGCGTGGTCAATAACCCTCGGAAGTTGGTTTAGCGATTGCTAAGGATCAATGTATCGCACGTTCGTAGTCGGATCATCAAGGTCGACTCCCACCGAAAACAATAGCCACCATCTCATCGAAACATCAAGACACCTTTGCCTCTATCAAGTGGTATCAGATTTTCAGGTTGCTCGGCGAGATTTTACAGTTTTTCTTAGTTTAGATCGAGTCTGTTCTTCATAGCTACGGTCCATGAAAAAGCCAAAAAAAATTGGGGTTAGTTCATCATATCCGAACTAGTCTGGGCCTTTGCATAGTCTTTTCAGTATTTTGCTTTGTTGCTGGTCTTAGAGTCTAGTCTTTTAGAGTTTTGAGTTCTGGTCATAAGTTGTCACGCTGCCACCGCACCATCATCATCGCCCCTGCCATCTACCACCACCACTTATCCGCCACCGATCTGTCTCCATATACCACCACCAATCCGTATCCATATACCACCACCAATCCATATCCATATACCACCACCGCTGCCATATCCTACCACCATATATCCACCACCAATCCGAGTTCCTTTCATATTAGGTTTGTTTTCGAGATCCGTCTAATTTCTGATTCGTGTTTCCTTGCCTAAGTAGGTTTCGGGAAAAAAATCGCACGCAAAAGTTTCGAGTTCTGGAGACCCCCGGGCAGTTTTTAGGCCAAAATTTGCGCAGGAAAAAATATTTTTCCCTATCCTATTTTTAGGCTTTTCTGAGTCTGCCACGTGCCATCATAGTGATTTTTTGTCGCACTTTGTCATCGTCGCTGCCCTGATTTCCGAAAAAATTCAAAAAAATTTCATGCCCATCCTGTCAGTTTGACGAGGGAAGAGTTTGGAGACACTCGCCTTTATAGTGATTTTTCGCAAAAAAAAGAGGAGCACAAAAAAAAGAGTAGCGCCAAAAAAACACAGCGAAAAAAATTCTAGAGTGTGCTTTTTCCTTGTTTACATGCAGCGTCGTGATTTTGTTAGTGTTCTAGGCTCGCGTCTCTAGCACGGTCTAGCCTAGGACCAGCACAGTATCGTCGTTGAGCGTTTATTCAACTTTGCATCTCTGAATTGATTATTGCTGACCCTTTTTGCTACCATATTATAAGCCTTCCCAGCTCCACATACATCTACGTCGTGCGTTTGACTCTCCCTGGTAATCGCTCTATCCAAGCTTTGAGAGTTTTGACTACGACGGTTGCCGATCACCGCCTGCTGCTGGGTAAGAACTGGTAAGAATTCGAGATTTGCTTGACGGATTTGTGACACCCACCACCACCTCTTGTTACTTGTCTGTAGGATCATATTCTTGTGTGTTTCTATTGCTGCTAACCATGGCAGGATCACAAGCCAATGAGACTGATTGGGAGAACATGACGAATAAGGAGTTCCATGATAAATTTCAACAAATGATGAGTGGACAGGTGCAAGATGTGCTAAACAGATTTGAAGAGGCCATGGAGAAGATAGATGGCATGGAGAAGATGTTCGAAACAATGCTCGATAACAAGTTTAATGAATTGCTCGTGCGTCTTCCACCGCCACCACTGGCTGCACCTAACGCACCTCTAAAGCAACAACAACAACAACAACAACAACAACAACAACAACAACAACAACAACAACAACGACAACGACGACGACGACGATGACGATGACGACTACCTCCATGTCGCGAAACAGCCCTCCGCCGAGCGAGTCGTGTCCCTCTTGCGCCTGGCCAAACTATTGGTGCTGCTATTGATACTTCTGTGGCTCCTGCTATTGATGTGGAGGAGGATGATTATGTGGGAGATTATGAGGATGAGGTTGATAAAAATCAGAACTAAGTGCAACCACCAGCACCACAACCCCCAGGTCGTCCACATGCAAATAATGGAATGGTAGGGCTCCCCCTCAGGTACGAGATCATGACCATCTCCCTAAACTGAAATTGAATATTCAACCATTTGAGGGTAGATATGTTCCTGATATATATCTTACTTGGGAGTTAGAAACTGAACAACGATTTACATGTTTACAATATCCCGAGGAGAGACGTGTTCCTGCTGCTGTTTGTGCTTTCACTAGCTTTGCATGTGTTTGGTGGTCTAAACATTATAGATTATATCCTATTCTAGCTACTTGGGCTGCTTTGAAAACTGCTATGCGTACTCATTGGGTTCCACCATATTATCAATGTGAATTAATTCAAAAATTGCAGCGTTTAAGACAAGGAAAAAATTATGTAGAAGAATATTATCAGGAATTACAAACTGGCTTGATTAGATGTGGTATTGTTGAGGAGAATGAAGCTACGCTTGCACGCTTTATGGTTGGATTAAATAGAGAGATTCAGACCATTCTAGAGTATAAGGAGTATAATAATATCACTCGTTTATTCCATCTTGCTTGTAAAGCTGAACGTGAAGTGCAGGATCGACAGGCATTGGCGCAAACTAACTTTTCTGTAGGTCGATCTTCATCATGGACACCACGTGCATCCTCTACTTCCACTACTCCAGCACCTCCATCAGGCGCCACCTCTAGCCGTGATACAAGAAAGAAGGCACAACCACCACTATCTGCCAAGAGCACACCTGCCGGGCCTGCGTAGAGCTCTTCTTCTTCCTTGGCATCAATAGGGCACACAAGTGATATTATTTGCCGTCGTTGTAAGGGAAGAGGACATTTTGCGAGAGAATGCAAATCTCAGCATGTGATGATTGCTACTGAGGATGGTGGGTATGAGTCTGCTAGTGACTATGATGAGGAGACTTTGGCTCTTATTACACATGAGGAACACGGTGGAGATGATTCTGATCATGAGACGCAATACATGGCTGCTGAAGATGCTGACAGGTATGAATGTTTAGTTGCTCAACATGTTTTGAGTGTGCTGGTTACACAAGCTGAGCAAAATCAGAGGCATAATTTGTTCCATACAAAGGGAGTTGTGAAGGAACATTCTATTCGTGTCATCATAGATGGAGGGAGCTGCAACAACTTGGCTAGCATGGAGATAGTGGAGAAGCTCTCTCTCACCACAAGACCGCATCCACATCCTTACTACATCCAATGGTTCAACAACAGCGGCAAGGTTAAGGTAACACGTACCATTCATGTGCATTTTAGTATCTCTACATATGCTGATTATTTTGATTGTGATGTGGTACCTATGCAAGCATGTTCCTTATTACTTGGTAGACCATGGCAATTTGATAAAAAATTTGTACACCATGGTAGAAACAATCAGTATACTCTTGTTCATAAGGACAAAAATATTACTTTGCTTCCTATGACTCCTGATTCCATTTTGAAAGATGATATTAATAGAGCTAATAAAGCAAAACAGGAGCTAAATAAGAGTGAAAATCAGATTGTGGCAAAAGAATTTGAGCAACAAATGAAGCCTAATAATAAACCATCTAGTGTTGCTTCTGAAATTAAATTGAAAAGTGCATGTTTACTTGCCACCAAATCTGATATTGATGATCTAGATTTTAGCAAATCTGTTTGCTATGTTTTTGTGTGCAAAGAGGCATTATTTTCATTCGAGGACGTGCCTTCCTCTTTGCCCCCTCCTATCACTAACATTTTGCAGGAGTTCGCTGACGTCTTCCCACAAGACGTGCCACCGGGATGACCACCTATTTGAGGGATTGAGCATCAAATTGACTTAATTCCCGGTGCATCATTACCCAACCGTGCACCATACCGTACCAATCCAGAGGAGACGAAGGAGATTATGCGTCAAGTACAGGAGCTATTCGTTATCATCATCCTATTCCTAGGCTAGACGACATGCTTGATGAATTGAGTGGCTCTACAATATTCTCCAAAGTTGATTTGCGTAGTGGATACCATCAAATTCGTATGAAATTGGGAGATGAATGGAAAACAACATTTAAAACTAAGTTTGGATTATATGAGTGGTTAGTCATGCCTTTTGGGTTAACTAATGCACCTAGTAGTTTCATGAGATTAATGAACGAAGTTTTACGTGCTTTCATTGGACGATTTGTGGTAGTCTATTTTGATGATATACTGATTTATAGCAGATCTTTGGAGGAACATTTAGAACATTTACATGCTGTTTTTATTGCTCTACGTGATGCATGTTTGTTTGGTAACCTTGGGAAGTGCACCTTCTACACCGACCGGGTATCTTTTCTTGGCTATGTTGTTACTACACAGGGAATTGAAGTTGATAAAGCCAAGATTTAAGCTATTAAGAGTTGTCCGCAGCCCAAAACGGTCACACAAGTGTGACGCCCCCGATTTGACCGTACACTAATCTACACGCAAACGTGTACGATCAAGATCAGGGATTCACGGGAAGATATCACAACACAACTCTATAAATAAAATAAGTCATACAAGCATCATATTACAAGCCAGGGACCTCGAGGGCTCGAATACAAGAGCTCGATCATAGACGAGTCAGCGGAAGCAACAATATCTGAGAACAGACATAAGTTAAACAAGTTTGCCTTAAGAAGGCTAGCACAAACTGGGATACATGTCGAAAGAAGCGCATGCCTCCTGCCTGGGATCCTCCTAAACTACTCCTGGTCATCCTCTTCGGCCTGCACGAAGTAGTAGGCACCTCCAGTGTAGTAGGAGTCATCGTCGACAGTGGCGTCTGGCTCCTGGACTCCATCGTCTGGTCGCAGCAATCGGGTATAGGAAGGGGAAAAGGGGAGCAAAGCAACCGTGAGTACTCATCCAAAGTACTCACAAGCAAGGAGCTACACTAAATATGCATGCATTGGTATCAAATGAAAAAGGGGTAGCATATGTGGACTGAACTGCAGAATGCCGGAATAAGAGGGGGATAGCTAGTCCTATCGAAGACTACACTTCTGGTAACATCCATCTTGCAGCAGGAGAAGAGAGTAGATGGTAAGTTCACCGAGTTGCATCACATAGCATAATCCTACTCGGTGATCCTCCCCTCGTCGCCCTGTGAGAGAGCGATCACCGGTTGTATCTGGCACTTGGAAGGGTGTTTTTTATTAAGTATCCGGTTCTAGTTATCATAAGGTCAAGGTACAACTCCGGGTCATCCTTTTACCGAGGAACACGGCTATTCGAATAGATAAACTTCCCTACAGGTGTGCACCACATTTCCCAACACGCTCGATCCCCTCTAGCCGGACACACTTTCCTAGGTCATGCCCGGCCTGAGAAGATCAACATGTCGCAGGCCTACCTAGGCACAACAGAGAGGTCAGCACGCCGGTCTAAATCCTATGGCGCAGGGGTCTGGGCCCATCGCCCATTGCACACCTGCACGTTGCGTACGCGGCCGGCGAGCAGACCTAGCCTCCCTTATACAAGGGCATGCGTTCCAGTCCAACCCGGCGCACGCCGCTCAGTCGCTGACGTCACGAAGCCTTCGGCTGATACCACGACGTTGAGTGCCCATAACTGTTCCTGCGTAGTTGGTTAGTGCGTATAGGCCAGTGGCCAGACTCAGATCAAATACCCAGATCTCGTTAAGCGTGTTATTTTGAAATAACTGCGGACGCCGACCAGGGCCAGGCCCACCTCTCTCCTAGGTGGTCTCAACCTACCCTGTCGCTCCGCCACAAAGATCCACTCAGAGGGCCGTCGGGACAAGCGTCCTTTCGGACCCAATCCGTGAATCACTCGCAGGTACTCTACGAGCCAACCCGACTTTAGTCATCATAGGTATCATATAATATGTATATAAGTATACACCCGTGATCACCTCCCGAGTGATCACGGCCCGATAGTATAGCATGGCAGACGAACAAGAATGTAGGGCCACTGATGATAAACTAGCATCCTATACTAAGCATTTAGGATTGCAGGTAAGGTATCAATAACTGGAGCAACAATGACAGGATATGCATCAGGATAGGATCAACAGAAAGCAATAACATGCTACACTACTCTAATGCAAGCAGTAGAGAAGAGAGTAGGCGATATCTGGTGATCAACGGGGGGCTAGCCTGGTTGCTCTGGCAAGAAGGAGGGGTCATCGTCGATGTAGTCAGTCACAGGGGTATCGGCGGCGGTCCCGAGGTGTACTGGAAAGAAGTAACGAGGGGGAACACAAATAAATAATAGAGCAAACAAAGCAACACAAATCATAGCATGGCAAGACGCGGTGCTAGGGGTGACCTAACGTAGGGATGGGTGATACCGACGAAGGGGAAAACATCCGGGAAAGTATTCCTGGTGTTTGATGTTTTCAGACAGATGAAACGGAGGTGGATTGTTGCATGTTCGCTATGCTAGGGACGTGCGACGGATGAACGGACTGCATATTCGGCTTCGTCTCGTCGTTCTGAGCAACTTTCGTATATAAATTATTTTCATCGCAGTTACGGTTTATTTTATATGATTTGTTGAAGTTTTAAATGATTTTCTAAATTTTTTAGAATTAATATTATTTCGAAATAAAAGAATAAATGCTATGGGTACATAGAGAGTGTACCCAGAGAGGTGCATGTGTGGCTGAAAGCGGGCCCAGTTGACTCAGTCAACAGTCCAGCAACTGTTTGACTGTTGACTGGTCAAACTATAGATGGGTCCCAGGTGTCATTGGCACAAACACTTAATTAGCATTTTATTTATTTTAATCTCCTGGATTAATCTAACGGTGGGTCCCACATGTCATAAGTTACTAAACTAATTTAGCACTAATTAAAGCTAAACCTAGTACTAATCTAAACAAGGGCCCGCTATTAGTGGGCAGAGCCCAGCCGGCCACAAGCATGGCACACTCACACAGCGGGCACACACACATCACGCATTCACACACCATACACACGGCCACGGCCATAGAGCATTAGCAGCGGCAGCTAGCAAGCAGCGCAGTACGTAGTTGCAGTAAGCAACAGCAGCGACGAAGCAGAGCAGCGCAGTAGCATGCACACACAACAGCGGCTACCGGCAGCAACAAGCAGTGGTGGAAGTAGCAGCGAAGCAGCAACGGCGCAAAGGAGTAGCATAGCAGCACGGGAGCTCGGGCGACGTCGCGGTTAGGGGCGGCCGAGCGCACGCGGGCGCCAGCGTCAGCGCGCGAGCCGAGCGCGGCCAGCGCGGGCGGCCAGGGGCGTGGTGCAGTGTAGGGGAGCGCCCGGGACAACGGGAGTGCGGCCAGGGGAGGGGACGACCGTGGCAAGCAGTTGTGGGCGCGGAGGTCCGGGCATGGCGTACATGGGAGCTACGGCTATCAATTGAAGAGGGGAAAGGAGAGGGATAGCACGACTGCTCACAGGGAGGTCGCGCGGACGGCTCTTGGGCGTCGGGGTGGGCAGACGGCGGCGGATTGAGCGGCGGAGCTCCGGCGGCCATGGCGAGGAAGACGGTCATGGGCGTAGTCGCTCGGGCATCCCGGCTTGATCTGGTGGTTGAAGAGGATGAAGCAGTCGACAACGGAGCCTAAGGACAAGACGGCTGGGCGCGGGGTTATCGGTGGCGACGGGATCTACAGCGGCGCGACCATGGCATCTCGGGTCGTTGCTCTGGGCGGAAGAAACGGTGCGGGGGAGGAAGAGAGGGAGGACTAGGGTTCGTCCAGGGGGTCAAGGGGGTCTTGTAGGCGGGCAAGGCGGCTCGGATGCCAACGCATGGCCGGCGGCCATGGAGATGGCGCCACGGCCTCCCCTGCCTCCAGTAGTAGTAGAAGACAAGTAGGGGGGTGTGGGCTGGTTTTAGCCAGATGGTCCAAGTGTCCCGGTAGGATAGGTTTTATTTTTCTATTTTTAATCTAACTTTCATACTTTGCATTTTATTTGAGCTACTAAAAGAGTTTTGTTTAATACAAAACTTGGCACATAAGTAAAGCGCAATATTCTGGGTTGCTACAAAAAGTTTCAAAGCATTTGGGAGTGTTCAACTATTTTTAGAAATTAAAATGGTCAAATAATTAGCTATTGGACCACTGTTATAATTTTCAGGGGTATTTCAAACATTCCATAATGTTTGTTTAATGCATGACAATTATATAGTGAAAGTTTTCAACCTAAGGAACATTTTTAAATTACTATTTTATAAAAATTATTATTTGACTTGGCATTTGAATCTGGATTTGAGTTTGGTTTGAAACGAATTGAGGATTAGCAAAATGATTATGATTTCATGGCGTCATTAGGCATGGGATTACTGTAGCAAGATTCTCTGGTATTACAGATCTCCTCCACTATAAGAAATCTTGTCCCGAGATTAAGAGGTAGAGTTAAGGGGAAGGAATTGGTTATGAAATGCTAACGATTCTTCTCGGTCTTAGTTGCTCTTCTCGAAGAAGTCGATTCATTACATTGAAACGTTCATTTCTCTAAATCAATGCCTCATGATGAAGTTGTCGTCCTTTCTTCCGGATCGCCATTGTACTTATGGAAAATATAAGGGGGAAACTCAGGAAGGACAGAGCCCAACACATGTTAGGTACCCGGGGGCTATCTCAGTGAACGAGGCATAGAGGCATCTCTCGTCTTGAAATTCAATAAAGTCATAGAGAGCAAGGTATGGAGGTGCAACAAGATGTTTCAAACAGATAGACAATCGTTCGGCGTCTAAACCAAAGTGTGCAAGGGGTCCAGAGCAACGAGAATAAGTATTGCATCTGATACCAGAATAGTTCACTAGGAGGGTGGATCGTGAATTACCTACGAAATAAAGCGAAGAATAACTTTGGCAACAAGGGTGTACATGAGAGTCAGGTTTCGATCATGTGGAACCGTGGGTTATGGGTCCACCATGCGGGTTAAAAGTAGGAAGGGTGGTGACATCTTGCATAGTCATGTAAGCAGGACATGTCAGAGGATAGCATGTCCGATATGTTGGCAACAACATCGGTACCAAGGGCGAGGGGCGAAGAGAACCATTTTCCTGCACATTGAACGAGGCGGACCAATAGGCAAAGTTCTCGTTCATCGTTGATTACCGGAATGTCATTAACCATAGTAACATGGTCTTACTTACTAGGTTGTACACCAAGGTGTTTACATAAGCAGGAGAATATTACTGCTTAGATCATATAGGCCACAAGAAAGGTTAAACAAAACAATGGAAAGCAAAAATGTGATTATCAGATTAAACAGAACAATGAAAAGGAAAATGTGTTCAAACACATATTTCAGGGGTATATCCTTCCCATGGACAAGGAGAGGTTGATATCCATGACAGGATAAAAAGTAGAAAACCATTTAGGTAAGGGGAGAGAAATTTCATGAAATTATCCAGACAACGATGTTTGGATAATTGGTAAAGAAAATCTAACATTTGTGCTTCAAATGTTCGTATTGAAGATCGGAGTACCACAAACATACTTCAAGATAGGATTGACATGGTCTGCAAGCAAGTTCGGACTTTGGATACTCAAATGGTTCATCAGGAACAACTCATAGAATAAGCCTTACAATTTCTTCATGGAAGAATGGTTAACCTTGATAAAAAGGAAGAACTATAACAATAGGTCCTCCGGTCAGGTGTGCTAGGCATGACACCACCTTACTAGGCTATACAAAGACCAATGTTATGGCTTTTGGAAAATGTTCCAACCATCATATTTGACCGAGATTTGGTTCTGATTGGTGACAGGATACCTCTGACTCAGGATGCCTGAGAAGGAAAAGGTGCGACACAAATAGATGAGATGACATTGTAAGATTCTCAGGAAATGAACTATGGAAGCGAGTTCCAAAACAAAAGTTCATCATTAAACCAAGGAGAGAATGAGGAGGTGGCTCATGAACTCAGCGAAAATTCATCAAGATTTCCAAAAGATGGATTTTCACAATTATGTGAACAAGGAGATAATATTTGTCAGATCAAATGATATAATGAGGTATGCTCGAGGAAAACATACACAATTAAACCTTGGTTGAAAGGTGCGCCCGAAATATGGGCATAGGTAGCATGGTCGATGTTAGAATGGTGATTCGATAACCAACACATGAAGAAAGAAACTATCATTCGTAACTTACAAGTGATACGTCTCCAACGTATCTATAACTTTTGATTGCTCCATGCTATATTATCTACTGTTTTGGACATTATTGGGCTTTATTATCCACTTTTATATTATTTTTTGGACTAACCTATTAACCGGAGGCCCAGCCCAGAATTGCTATTTTTTGCCTGTTTTAGGGTTTCAAAGAAAAGGAATATCAAACGGAGTCCAAACGGAATGAAACCTTCGGGAACGTGATTTTCTCAACGAACAAGACCCAGGAGACTTGGACCCTACGTCAAGACACAAAAGAGGAGGCCACAAGGTAGGGGGCACGCCTACCCCCCCAGGCGCGCCCTCCACCCTCGTGGGCCCCCTGTTGCTCCATCGACGTACTCCTTCCTCCTATATATACCTACGTACCCCCAAACGATTAGATACGGAACCAAAACCCTAATTCTACTGCTGTAACTTTCTGTATCCACGAGATCCCATCTTGGGGCCTGTTCCGGAGCTCCGCCGGAGGGGGCATCGATCACGGAGGGCTTCTACATCAACACCATAGCCCCTCCGATGAAGTGTGAGTAGTTCACCTCACACCTACGGGTCCATAGCTAGTAGCTAGATGGCTTCTTCTCTCTTTTTGGATCTCAATACAATGTTCTCCCCCTCTCTTGTGGAGAACTATTCGATGTAATCTTCTTTTTGCGGTGTGTTTGTTGAGACCGATAAATTGTGGGTTTATGATCAAGTCTATCTATGAACAATATTTGAATCTTCTCTGAATTCTTTTATGTATGATTGGTTATATTCAAAAGTCTCTTCGAATTATCAGTTTGGTTTGGCCTACTAGATTGATCTTTCTTGCAATGGCAGAAGTGCTTAGCTTTGGGTTCAATCTTGTGGTGTCCTTTCCCAGTGACAGTAGGGGCAGCAAGGCACGTATTGTATTGTTGCCATCGAGGACAACAAGATGGGGTTTTCATCATATTGCATGAGTTTATCCCTCTACATCATGTCATCTTGCTTAAGGCGTTACTCTGTTTTCATTAACTTAATACTCTAGATGCATGCTGGATAGCGGTCGATGAGTGGAGTAATAGTAGTAGATGCAGGCAGGAGTCGGTCTACTAGTCTCGGACGTGATGCCTATATACATGATCATACCTAGATATTCTCATAACTATGCTCAATTCTGTCAATTGCTCAACAGTAATTTGTTCACCCACCGTAGAATACTTATGCTCTTGAGAGAAGCCACTGGTGAAACCTATGGCCCCCAGGTCTATCTTCATCATATTAATCTCCCAATACTTAGTTATTTCCTTTGCTTTTTACTTTGCTTTTATTTTACTTTGCATCTTTATCAAAAAATACCAAAATATTATCTTATCGTATCTATCAGATCTCACTCTCGTAAGTGGCCATGTAGGGATTGACAACCCCTTATTGCGTTGGTTGCGAGGATTTATTTGTTTTGTGCAGGTACGAGGGACTGGCGCGTAGCCTCCTACTGGATTGATACATTGGTTCTCAAAAACTGAGGGAAATACTTACGCTACTTTGCTGCATCATCCCTTCCTCTTAGCGGAAAACCAACACAGTGCTCAAGAGGTAGCAAGAAGGATTTCTGGCGCCGTTGCCGGGGAGGTCTACGCAAAAGCCAATATACCAAGTACCCATCACATACCCTTATCTCCCGCATTACATTATTTGCCATTTGCCTCTCGTTTTCCTCTCCCCCACTTCACCCTTGCCATTTTATTTGCCCTCTCTCTCTATCCTCCCTCTCTTTCTCTATTTTCCTCTTTTTGCCCGCTTGCTTTTTGTTTGCTTGTGTGTTAGTTTGCTTGCTTGTCACGATGGCTCAAGATAACACTAAATTGTGTGACTTCACTAATACCAACAATAATGATTTTATTAGCACTCCGATTGCTCCTCTTACCGATGCTGAATCTTGTGAAATTAATACTGCTTTGCTGAATCTTGTCATGAAAGATCCGTTTTCCGGCCTTCCTAGTGAAGATGCCGCTACCCATCTAAATAGCTTCGTTGATTTGTGTGATATGCAAAAGAAGAAAGATGTGGATAATGATATTGTTAAATTGAAGCTATTCCCTTTTTCGCTTAGAGATCGTGCTAAAGCTTGGTTTTCGTCGTTGCCTAAAAATAGTATTGATTCATGGAACAAGTGCAAAGATGCTTTTATCTCTAAGTATTTTCCTCCCGCTAAGAT
Source organism: Triticum dicoccoides (assembly GCF_002162155.2). NCBI lineage: Eukaryota > Viridiplantae > Streptophyta > Magnoliopsida > Poales > Poaceae > Triticum > Triticum dicoccoides. The sequence continues at coordinate 246,218,441 of NC_041380.1, read as the reverse complement.
CATCTCTCTTAGAAATGATATTATGAATTTTAAGCAACTTGATCATGAACATGTTGCACAAGCTTGGGAGAGAATGAAACTAATGATACGTAATTGCCCTACTCATGGTTTAAATTTGTGGATGGTTATACAAAAATTTTATGCCGGATTGAATTTTGCTTCTAGAAATCTTTTAGATTTGGCCGCGGGAGGTACTTTTATGGAAATCACTTTAGGAGAAGCTACTAAACTCCTAGATAATATTATGGTTAATTATTCTCAATGGCATACTGAAAGATCTACTAATAAAAATGTGCATGCGATAGAAGAAATTAATGTTTTGAGTGGAAAGATGGATGAACTTATGAAATTATTTGCTAGTAAGAGTGTTTCTTCTGATCCTAATGATATGCCTTGTCTACTTTGATTGAGAATAATAATGAGTCTATGGATGTGAATTTTGTTGGTAGGAACAATTTTGGTAACAACGCGTATAGAGGAAATTTTAATCCTAGGCCTTATCCTAGTAATCTCTCTAATAATTATGGTAATTCCTACAACAATTCTTATGTAAATTATAATAAGATGCCCTCTGATTTTGAATCTAATATTAAAGAATTTATTACTTCGCAAAAGAATTTCAATGCTTTGATTGAAGAAAAAATTACTTAAGATTGATGAGTGGCTAGGAACGTTGATAGAATTTCTCTTGATGTGATTCTTTGAAACTTAGATCTATTCCACCTAAGCATGATATCAATGAGTCTCTCAAAGCCATGAGAATTTCCATTGATGAGTGCAAAGAAAGAACCGCTAGGATGCGTACTAAGAAAGATGCCTATATAAGAGCGTGTTCTTCTAGTTCCTATGAAAATAAAGATGAAGATCTAAAAGTTATTGATGTGTCCCCTATTAAATCTTTATTTTTCAATATGAATCTTGATAATTATGGGACTAAATATGATCCACCTTTACCTAGAAGGCGTTCCAAGAATTCAGAATTTTTTGATCTTGATGCTAAAATTGATAAAAGTGGGTGTTGGGTTTCGTAGTAATTTCAAAAATTTTCCTACGTGCACACAGGATCATGTGATGCATAGCAACGAGAGGAGAGTGTTGTCTACGTACCCAACGCAGACCGACTGCGGAAGCGATGACACGACGTAGAGGAAGTAGTCGTACGTCTTCACGATCCAACCGATCAAGCACCGAAACTACGGCACCTCCGAGTTCGAGCACACGTTCAGCTCGATGACGATCCCCGGACTCCGATCCAGCAAAGTGTCGGGGAAGAGTTTCGTCAGCACGACGGCGTGGTGACGATCTTGATGAACTACAGCAGCAGGGCTTCGCTAAAACTCCGCTACAGTATTATCGAGGAATATGGTGGCAGGGGGCACCGCACACGGCTAAGGAATCGATCACGTGGATCAACTTGTGTCAACTTGTGTGTTTAGAGGTGCCCCTGCCTCCATATATAAAGGAGCCAAGGGGGGAGGAGGCGCCGGCCAGGAGGAGGTGGCGCAGGAGGAGTCCTACTCCTACCGGGAGTAGGACTCCCCCCCCCCAATCCTATTCCAACTAGGATTCCCAAGGGGGAAAGAGGGAGAGGGGTGGCCGGCCACCTCTCCTAGTCCTAATAGGACTAGGGGAAGGGGGGAGGCGCGCAGCCCCCTTGGGCTGCCCCTTTCTCCTTTCCACTAAGGCCCATGATGGCCCATATGGCTCCCGGGGGGTTCCGGTAACCTCCCGGTAACCCGGTAAAATCCCGATTTCACCCGGAACACTTCCGATGTCCAAACATAGGCTTCCAATATATCAATCTTTATGTCTCGACCATTTCGAGACTCCTCGTCATGTCCGTGATCACATCCGGGACTCCGAACAACCTTAGGTACATCAAAATGCATAAACTCATAATATAAATGTCATCGTAACCTTAAGCGTGCGGACCCTACGGGTTCGAGAACAATGTAGACATGACCGAGACACGTCTCCGGTCAATAACCAATAGCGGGACCTGGATGCCCATATTGGCTCCTACATATTCTACGAAGATCTTTATCGGTCAGACCGCATAACAACATACGTTGTTCCCTTTGTCATCGGTATGTTACTTGCCCGAGATTCGATCGTCGGTATCCAATACCTAGTTCAATCTCGTTACCGGCAAGTCTCTTTACTCGTTCCGTAATACATCATCTCACAACTAACATATTAGTTGTAATGCTTGCAAGGCTTATGTGATGTGTATTACCGAGAGGGCCCAGAGATACCTCTCCGACAATCGGAGTGACAAATCCTAATCTCGAAATACGCCAACCCAACATCTACCTTTGGAGACACCTGTAATGCTCCTTTATAATCACCCAGTTACGTTGTGACGTTTGGTAGCACCCAAAGAGTTCCTCCGGTAAACGGGAGTTGCATAATCTCATAGTCATAGGAACATGTATAAGTCATGAAGAAAGCAATAGCAACATACTAAACGATCAGGTGCTAAGCTAATGGAATGGGTCATGTCAATCAGATCATTCAACTAATGATGTGACCTCGTTACTCAAATAACAACTCATTGTTCATGGTCAGGAAACATAACCATCTTTGATTAACGAGCTAGTCAAGTAGAGGCATACTAGTGACACTTTGTTTGTCTATGTATTCACACATGTATTATGTTTCCGGTTAATACAATTCTAGCATGAATAATAAACATTTATCATGAAATAAGGAAATAAATAATAACTTTATTATTGCCTCTAGGGCATATTTCCTTCAGTCTCCCATTTGCACTAGAGTCAATAATCTAGTTCACATCGCCATGTGATTTAACAGCAATAGTTCACATCACCATGTGATTAACACCCATAGTTCACATCGATATGTGATCAACACCCAAAGGGTTTTACTAGATTCAGTCATCTAGTTCACATCGCTATGTGATTAACACCCAAGGAGTACTAAGGTGCGATCATGTTTTGCTTGTGAGAGAATCTTAGTCAACGGGTCTGTCACATTCAGATCCGTAAGTATTTTGCAAATATTTATGTCAACAATGCTCTGCACGGAGCTACTCTAGCTAATTGCTCCCACTTTCAATATGTATCCAGGTTGAGACTTAGTGTAACTTTTACAACAAACTCTTTTATCACCTCCATAATCGAGAAACATCTCCTTAGTCCTTACTAAGGATATTCTTGACCAATGTCCAGTGATCTACTCCTAGATCACTATTGTACTCTCTTGCCAAATTCAGAGTAAGGTATACAATAGGTCTGGTACATAGCATAGCATACTTTATAGAACCTATGACTGAGGCACAGGGAATGACTTTTCATTTTTTTCTATTTTCTGCTGTGGTCGGGATTTGAGTCTTACTCAATTTCATACCTTTGCAACACAGGCAAGAACTCTTTCTTTGACTGTTCCATTTTGAACTATTTCAAAATCTTGCCAAGGTATGTACTCATTGAAAATCTTATCAAGCGTCTTGATCTATCTCAATAGATCTTGATGCTTAATATGTAAGTAGCTTTTACTGAGGTCTTTTCCTTTTAAAGAACTCCTTTAAAACACTCCTTTAAGCTTTGCAGAAAAATTCTACATCATTTCTGATCAACAATATGTCACTCACATATACTAATCAGAAAGGCTGTAGTGCTCCCACTCACTTTATTGTAAATACAGGCTTCTCAAAAAGTCTGTATAAAACCATATGCTTTGATCAACTCATCAAAGCGTATATTCCAACTCTGAGAGGCTTGCACCAGTCCATAGATGGATCGCTGGAGCTTGCACATTTTGTTAGCTCCCTTTGGATCGACAAAACCTTCTGGTTGCATCATATACAACTCTTCTTCCAGAAATCCATTCAGGAATGCAGTTTTGACATCCATTTGCCAAATTTCATAATCATAAAATGCGGCAATTGCTAACATGATTCGGACGGACTTAAGCATCGATACGAGTGAGAAAATCTCATCGTAGTCAACACTTTGAACTTGTCGAAAACCTTTTGCGACAATTCTAGCTTTGTAGATAGTAACACTACTATCAGCGTCCGTCTTCCTCTTGAAGATCCATTTATTCTCAATTGCTTGCTGATCATCGGGCAAGTCAACCAAAGTCCAAACTTTGTTCTCATACATGGATCATATCTCAGATTTTATGGCTTCAAGCCACTTTATGGAATCTGGGCTCACCATCGCTTCTTCATAGTTCGTAGGTTCATCATGATCTAGTAGCATGACCTCCAGAACAGGATTACCGTACCACTCTGGTGCGGATCTTACTCTGGTTGATCTACGCGGTTTGGTAGTAACTTGATCTGAAGTTTGATGATCATCATCATTAACTTCCTCACTTATTGGTGTAGGAATCACTGGAACTGATTTCTGTGATGAACTACTTTCCAATAAGGGAGAAGGTATAATTACCTCATCAAGTTCTACTCTCCTCCCACTCACTTCTTTCGAGAGAAACTCCTTCTCTGGAAAGGATCCATTTTAGCAACGAATGTCTTGCCTTCGGATCTGTGATAGAAGGTGTACCCAACAATTTCCTTTGGGTATGAAGACGCACTTCTCCGATTTGGGTTCGAGCTTATCAGGATGAAACTTTTTCACATAAGCATCGCAGCCCCAAACTTTAAGAAACAACAGGTTAGGTTTACTGCTAAACCATAGTTCATACAGTGTCGTCTCAACGGATTTAGATGGTGCCCTATTTTAAAACGTGAATGCAGTTGTCTCTAATGCATAACCCCAAAACGATAGTGGTAAAGAGATATCATAGATCGCACCATATCAAATAAAGTGCGGTTACGACGTTCGGACACACCATAACGATGTGGTGTTCCAGGTGGCGTGAGCTGTGAAACTATTCCACATTGTTTTAATTGAAGACCAAACTCGTAACTCAAATATTTGTCTCCGCGATCAGATCGCAGAAACTTTATTTTCTTGTTACGATGATTTTTCCACTTCACTCTGAAATTCTTTGAACCTTTCAACTATTTCAGACTTATGTTTCATCAAGTAGATATACCCATATCTGCTCAAATCATCTTGTGAAGGTCAGAAAACAACGATGCTTGTCACGAGCAACAGCACTCATTGGATCGCATACATCGGTATGTATTATTTCCAACAAGTCAGTAACTCGTTCCATTGTTCCGAAGAACGGAGTTTTAGTCATCTTGCCCAAAAGGCACGGTTCGCAAGCATCAAATGATTCATAACTAAGTGATTCCGAAAATCCATCTTTATGGAGTTTCTTCATGCGCTTTACACCGATATGACCCAAACGGCAGTGCCACAAATAAGTTGCACTATCATTATTAACTTTGCATCTTTTGGCATCAATATTATGAATATGTGTATCACTACGATCGAGATCCAATGAACCATTTTCATTGGGTGTGTAACCATATAAGGTTTTATTCATGTAAATAGAACAACAATTTATTCTCTTACTTAAATGAATAACCGTATTGCAATAAACATGATCAAATCATATTCATGCTCAACGCAAACACCAAATAACATTTATTTAGGTTCAACACTAATCCCGAAAGAATAGGGAGTGTGCGATGATGATCATATCAATCTTGAAACTACTTTCAACACACATCATCACTTCACCCTTAACTAGTTTCTGTTTATTCTGCAACTCCCGTTTCGAGTTACTACTCTTAGCAACTGAACTAGTACCTAATACTAAGGGGTTTGCTATAAACACTAGTAAAGTACACATCAATAACATGTATATCAAATATACTTATGTTCACTTTGCCATCCTTCTTATCCGCCAATCACTTGGGGTAGTACCTCTTCCAGTGACCAGTCTCTTTGCAGTAGAAGCACTTAGTCTCAGGCTTAGGACCAGACTTGGGTTTCTTCACTTGAGCAGCAACTTGCTTGCCGTTCTTCTTGAAGTTCCCCTTCTTCCTTCTGCCCCTTTTCTTGAAACTAGTGGTCTTGTCTACCATCAACACTTGATGTTTTTCTCGATTTCTACCTTCGTCAATTTCCGCATTACGAGGAGCTTGGGAATCGTTTCCGTTATCCCTTGCATGTCATAGTTCATCACGAAGTTCTACTAACTTGGTGATGGTGACTAGAGAATTCTGTCAATCACTATCTTATCTGGAAGATTAACTCCCACTTGATTCAAGCGATTGTAGTACTCAGACAATCTGAGCACATGCTCACTAGTTGAGCGATTCTCCTCCATCTTTTAGCTATAGAACTTGTTGGAGACTTCATATCTCTCAACTCGGGTATTTGCTTGAAATATTATCTTTAACTCCTGGAACATCTCATATGGTCCATGACATTCAAAACGTCTTTGAAGTCCCGATTCTAAGCCGTTAAGCATGGTGCACTTAAACTATCAAGTAGTCATCATATTGAGCTAGCCAAACGTTCATAACGTCTGCATTTGCTCCTGCAATAGGTCCGTCACCTAGCGGTGCATTAAGGACATAATTCTTCTGTGCAGCAATGAGGATTTAACCTCAGATCACGGATCAAATCCGCAACATTGCTACTAACATTTTTCAACACAATTTTCTCTAGGAACATATCAAAATAAACACAGGGAAGCAACAACGCGAGCTATTGATCTACAACATGATTTGCAAAATACTACCAGGACTAAGTTCATGATAAATTTAAGTTCAATTTAATCATATTACTTAAGAACTCCCACTTAGATAGACATCCCTCTAGTCCTCTAAGTGATCACGTGATCCAAATCAACTAAACCATGTCCGATCATCACGTGAGATGGAGTAGTTTCATCGGTGAACATCATTATGTTGATCATATCTACTATATGATTCACGCTCGACCTTTCGGTCTCCGTGTTCCGAGGCCATATCTGCATATGCTAGGCTCGTCAAGTTTAACCTGAGTATTCTGCGTGTGCAAAAACTGGCTTGCACCCGTTGTAGATGGACGTAGAGCTTATCACACCCGATCATCACGTGGTGTCTGGGCACGACGAACTTCGGCAACGGTGCATACTCAGGGAGAACACTTCTTGATAATTTAGTGAGAGATCATCTTATAATGCTACCGTCAATCAAAGCAAGATAAGATGCATAAAAGGATAAACATCACATGCAATCAATATAAGTGATATGATATGGCCATCATCATCTTGTGCTTGTGATCTCCATCTCCGAAGTACCGTCATGATCACCATCGTCACCGGCGCGACACCTTGATCTCCATCGTAGCATCGTTGTCGTCTCGCCAATCTTATGCTTCCACGACTATCACTACCGTAGTAATAAAGTAAAGCATTACATCGCGATTGCATTGCATACAATAAAGCGACAACCATATGGCTCCTGCCAGTTGCCGATAACTCGGTTACAAAACATGATCATCTCATACAATAAAATTCAGCATCATGCTTTGACCATATCACATCACAACATGCCCTGCAAAAACAAGTTAGACGTCCTCTACTTTGTTGTTGCATGTTTTACGTGGCTGCTACGGGCTTAAGTAAGAACCAATCTCACCTACGCATCAAAACCACAACGATAGTTTGTCAAATAGACTCCGTTTTAACCTTCTCAAGGAACGGGCGTAGCCATACTTGGTTCAACTAAAGTTGGAGAGACAGTCGCCCGCAAGCCATCTATGTGCAAAGCACGTCGAGGGAACCGGTCTCGCGTAAGCGTACGCGTAAGGTTGGTCCGGGTCGTCTCGTCCAACAATACCGCCGAACCAAAGTATGACATGCTGGTAGGCAGTATGACTTGTATCGTCCACAGCTCACTTGTGTTCTACTCGTGCATATAACATCAACATTAATAACCTAGGCTCTGATACCACTGTTGGGTTTCGTAGTAATTTCAAAAAATTTCCTACGTGCACACAGGATCATGTGATGCATAGCAACGAGAGGAGAGTGTTGTCTACGTACCCAACGCAGACCGACTGCGGAAGCGATGACACGACGTAGAGGAAGTAGTCGTACGTCTTCACGATCCAACCGATCAAGCACCGAAACTACGGCACCTCCGAGTTCGAGCACACGTTCAGCTCGATGACGATCCCCGGACTCCGATCCAGCAAAGTGTCGGGGAAGAGTTTCGTCAGCACGACGGCGTGGTGACGATCTTGATGAACTACAGCAGCAGGGCTTCGCTAAAACTCCGCTACAGTATTATCGAGGAATATGGTGGCAGGGGGCACCGCACACGGCTAAGGAATCGATCACGTGGATCAACTTGTGTCAACTTGTGTGTTTAGAGGTGCCCCTGCCTCCGTATATAAAGGAGCCAAGGGGGGAGGAGGCGCCGGCCAGGAGGAGGTGGCGCAGGAGGAGTCCTACTCCTACCGGGAGTAGGACTCCCCCCCCCCCAATCCTATTCCAACTAGGATTCCCAAGGGGGAAAGAGGGAGAGGGGTGGCCGGCCACCTCTCCTAGTCCTAATAGGACTAGGGGAAGGGGGGAGGCGCGCAGCCCCCTTGGGCTGCCCCTTTCTCCTTTCCACTAAGGCCCATGATGGCCCATATGGCTCCCGGGGGGTTCCGGTAACCTCCCGGTAACCCGGTAAAATCCCGATTTCACCCGGAACACTTCCGATGTCCAAACATAGGCTTCCAATATATCAATCTTTATGTCTCGACCATTTCGAGACTCCTCGTCATGTCCGTGATCACATCCGGGACTCCGAACAACCTTAGGTACATCAAAATGCATAAACTCATAATATAAATGTCATCGTAACCTTAAGCGTGCGGACCCTACGGGTTCGAGAACAATGTAGACATGACCGAGACACGTCTCCGGTCAATAACCAATAGCGGGACCTGGATGCCCATATTGGCTCCTACATATTCTACGAAGATCTTTATCGGTCAGACCGCATAACAACATACGTTGTTCCCTTTGTCATCGGTATGTTACTTGCCCGAGATTCGATCGTCGGTATCCAATACCTAGTTCAATCTCGTTACCGGCAAGTCTCTTTACTCGTTCCGTAATACATCATCTCACAACTAACATATTAGTTGTAATGCTTGCAAGGCTTATGTGATGTGTATTACCGAGAGGGCCCAGAGATACCTCTCCGACAATCGGAGTGACAAATCCTAATCTCGAAATACGCCAACTCAACATCTACCTTTGGAGACACCTGTAATGCTCCTTTATAATCACCCAGTTACGTTGTGACGTTTGGTAGCACCCAAAGTGTTCCTCCGGTAAACGGGAGTTGCATAATCTCATAGTCATAGGAACATGTATAAGTCATGAAGAAAGCAATAGCAACATACTAAACGATCAGGTGCTAAGCTAATGGAATGGGTCATGTCAATCAGATCATTCAACTAATGATGTGACCTCGTTACTCAAATAACAACTCATTGTTCATGGTCAGGAAACATAACCATCTTTGATTAACGAGCTAGTCAAGTAGAGGCATACTAGTGACACTTTGTTTGTCTATGTATTCACACATGTATTATGTTTCCGGTTAATACAATTCTAGCATGAATAATAAACATTTATCATGAAATAAGGAAATAAATAATAACTTTATTATTGCCTCTAGGGCATATTTCCTTCAGTGGGATTGAAGAAATTAAAACCCTAGATGTTGCTAAACCCACTATTATGGATTTCAAGGAATTTAACTATGAAAATTGCTCTTTTATTGATTGTATTTCCTTGTTTCAATCCGTTTTAAATTCTCCTCAGGCTTATAGTCAAAATAAAGCGTTTACTAAACATATCGTTGATGCCTTGATGCAATCTTATGAGGAAAAACTTGAATTGGAAGTTTCTATCCCTATAAAACTCTATGATGAGTGGGAACCAACTATTAAAATTAAAATTAAATATCATAAATGCTATGCTTTATGTGATTTGGGTGCTAGTGTTTTCACGATTCCAAAGACTTTGTGTGATTTGTTAGGTTTCCATGATTTTGATGATTTCTCTCTAAACTTGCACCTTGCAGATTCCACTATTAAGAAACCTATGGAAAGAATTAATGATGTTCTTATTGTTGCAAGTAGGAATTATGTGCCCGTAGATTTTATTGTTCTTGACATAGATTGCAATCCTTCATGTCCTATTATTCTTGGTAGACCTTTCCTTAGAATGATTGGTGCAATTATTGATATGAAAGAAGGAAATATTAGATTCCAATTTCCATTAAGGAAAGGCATGGAACACTTTCCTAGAAATAAAATTAAATTACCTTATGAATCTATTATGAGTGCCACTTATGGATTGCCTACCAAAGATGGCAATACCTAGATCTATCCTTGCTTGTTATGCCTAGCTAGGGGCGTTAAACGATAGCGCTTGTTGGGAGGCAACCCAATTTTATTTTTATTCCTTGCTTTTTGATCCTGTTTAGTAATAAATAATTTATCTAGCCTCTGTTTTGGTTGTGTTTTTGTGTTTAATTAGTGTTTGTGCCAAGTAGAACCATTGGGAAGACTGGGGAAAGTCTTGTTACACTTGCTGTAAAAAACAGAAACTTTACCGCTCATGAGAACTGCTGCCATTTTTATTTGCAAGTGATATTTAGTTAATTCTTTTTGAAGATGATTAACAGATAAATTCCTCACGTCCAGAAATTTATTTTAGAATTTTTGGGGTTCTAGATCTTGTGCTAGCTACAGATTACTACAGACTCTTCTGTTTTTGACAGATTCTGTTTTTCGTGTGTTGTTTGCTTATTTTGATGAATCTATGGCTAGTAAAATAGTTTATAAACCATAGATAAGTTGGAATACAGTAGGTTTAACACCAATATAAATAAAGAATGATTTCATTACAGTACCTTGAAGTGGTCTTTTGTTTTCTTTGGCTAACGGAGTTCACGAGATTTCCTACTTTGAGTTTTGTGTTGTGAAGTTTTTAAGTTTTGGGTAAAGATTTGATGGCTTATGGAACAAGGAGTGGCAAGAGCCTAAGCTTGGGGATGCCCATGGCACCCCAAAGATAATCTAAGGACACCTAAAAGCCAAAGCTTGGGGATGCCCCGGAAGGCATCCCCTCTTTCGTCTACTTCTATCGGTAATTTTACTTGGAGCTATATTTTTATTCGCCACATGATATGTGTTTTGCTTGGAGCGTCTTGTATGATTTGAGTCTTTACTTTTTAGTTTACCACAATCATCCTTGCTGTACACACCTTTTGAGAGAGCCATACATGATTTGGAATTTGTTAGAATACTCTATGTGCTTCACTTATATCATTTGAGTTATATAGTTTTGCTCTAGTACTTCACTTATATCTTTTAGAGCATGGTGGTGGATTTGTTTTATAGAAACTATTGATCTCTCATGCTTCACTTAGATTATTTTGAGAATCTTAAATAGCATGGTAATTTGCTTAAATAATCCTAATGTGCTTGGAATTCAAGAATAGTAAAAGAACTTCCTTATGAGTGTGTTGAATGCTATGAGAAGTTTGATGCTTGATAATTGTTTTTGAGATATGAAGATGGTGATATTAGAGTTATGCTAGTTGAGAAGTTGTGAATTTGAGAAATACTTGTGTTAAAGTTTGTGACTCCCGTAGCATGCACGTATGGTGAACCGTTATGTGATGAAGTCGGAGCATGATTTATTTTTTGATTGTCTTCCTTATGAGTGGCAGTCGGGGACGAGCGATGGTCTTTTCCTACCAATCTATACCCCTAGGAGCATGCGCGTAATAATTTGCTTTGATAACTTGTAGATTTTTGCAATAAGTATATGAGTTCTTTATTACTAATGTTGAGTCCATGGATTATACGCACTTTTCGCACCCTTCCACCTTTGCTAGCCTCTCTAATACCGCGCACCTTTCGCCGGTATCATACACCCACCATATAACTTCCTCAAAACAGCCATCATACCTACCTATTATGGCATTTCCATAGCCATTCCGAGATATATTGCCATGGAACTTTCCACCATTCTGTTTATTATGACACACTCCATCATTGTCATATTGCTTACCATGATCATGTAGTTGACATCGTATTTGTGGCAAAGCCACCATTCATAATTCTTTCATACATGTCACTCTTGATTCATTGCATATCCCGGTACACCACCGGAGGCATTCATATAGAGTCATAATTTGTTCTAAGTATCGAGTTGTAATTGTTGAGTTGTAAGAAAATCAAAGTGTGATGATCATCATTATTAGAGCATTGTCCCAATGAGGAAAGGATGATGGAGACTATGATTCCCCCACAAGTCGGGATGAGACTCCGGACAAAAAAAGAAGAAGAAAGAAAAGAGGCCATAAAAAAAAGAAAAGGCCCAAAAAAATGAGAGAAAAAGAGAGAAGGGACAATGTTACTATCCTTTTACCACACTTGTGCTTCAAAGTAGCACCATGACATTCATGATAGAGAGTCTCCTATGTTATCACTTCCATATACTAGTGGGAATTTTTCATTATAGAACTTGGCTTGTATATTCCAATGATGGGCTTCCTCAAAATGCCCTAGGTCTTCATGAGCAAGCAAGTTGGATGCACACCCACTTAGTTTCTTTTCTTGAGCTTTCATATACTTATAGCTCTAGTGCATCTGTTGCATGGCAATCCCTACTCACTCACATTGATATCTATTGATGGGCATATCCATAGCCCGTTGATACGCCAAGTTGATGTGAGACTATCTTCTCCCTTTTTGTCTTCTCCACAACCACCATTCTATTCCACTTATAGTGCTATATCCATGGCTCACGCTCATGTATTGCGTGAAAATTGAAAAAGTTTGAGAACACCAAAAGTATGAAACAATTGCTTGGCTTGTCATCGGGGTTGTGCATGATTTAAATATTTTGTGTGGTGAAGATGGAGCATAGCCAGACTATATGATTTTGTAGGGATAACTTTCTTTGGCCATGCTATTTTGAGAAGACATGATTGTTTTGTTAGTATGCTTGAAGTATTATTATTTTTATGTCAATATTAAACTTTTATCTTGAATCTTTCGGATCTGAATATTCATACCACAATTAACAAGAATTATATTAAAATTATGCCAAGTAGCACTCCGCATCAAAAATTCTGTTTTTATCATTTACCTACTCGAGGATGAGCAGGAATTAAGCTTGGGGATGCTTGATACGTCTCCAACGTATCTATAATTTTTGATTGCTCCATGCTATATTATCTACTGTTTTGGACATTATTGGGCTTTATTATCCACTTTTATATTATTTTTTGGACTAACCTATTAACCGGAGGCCCAACCCAGAATTGTTGTTTTTTGCCTGTTTTAGGGTTTCGAAGAAAAGGAATATCGAACGGAGTCCAAATGGAATGAAACCTTCGGAAACGTGATTTTCTCAACGAACAAGACCCAGGAGAGGACCCTACATCAAGACACAAAAGAGGAGGCCACGAGGTAGGGGGGCGCGCCTACCCCCCCCCCCCAGGCGCGCCCTCCACCTTCGTGGGCCCCCTGTTGCTCCACCGACGTACTCCTTCCTCCTATATATATGTGACGCCCCAAGACCGGAGCTTCAGATGCCTTCCGTGGTTTCCGGGTTTTCATCGTGTGAGTTGTTTGTTTCTTTGCTTTCATCTTTGCATCATGTGCATTGCATCATGTCAGCATGCCATAAGTCTTTTGCATCTCAACTAAATAAACCGTATGGATCTTCGATCCATTTAAACTGAGGGAATTCACATGGTGAGTTCTCTTTATAACATACCCTCCCGATATTTAGGGAGCTGTATTAAACCATTCCATTGGCTTGGAATCACCCACAAACACATATGCACCGTTCTTCAAATTTCCTTTTATCCTTCTCAACTTCCCCTTCTTCCTTTGGGGCCTTTTAGTAAAATTGAGTGGCAATTTTACTTTACCCATAAATGTTTCAAATCTGCCCATAAATCACATATATTGTGTAGGGTCACCTCCTATAATTTCAACCCATTTGGAGTTCATTTGAATGGGTTTCGAAATTCGAACTTACCGAGTTAAATCCAACGCGTGTGGATTTTACTTCCTCCAAAAATCGCCAGGCCATTTTTGTCAAATTCCTCATATTTTTATAACTCCGGAAAAATTGTCCTCCTGCCCAAATTCCTTCCCTAACACCTCTCTTTCTTTTATTTCTCTCTAATTCTTTTTTTGCTAAAAAAACTCAGTGGGAGAAGAGGAAGCCCAACGAGGCCGGCCCATTCATTTCCTCACAGCCCACCAGGTCGGGCCTCCTCCTCCTGTAACCTAGCGCCAGGAGACCCCCATCCCCTCGTTCTCTCCCGACTCCCCTCGCTTGCGCCACCAGGGAGAGTCAAGACCTGATCTCCTTTCCTCTCCCTCGTCTTCTCCTCGCGCCCCATCTCCCTCGACTCCCTCTGCCTCCTTCCTCCTTCGCCGCACCAAGCACCCCTTCTCCTTCCCGTGGCTGCCGCCGGCCACTCCTCCCTCGACCCTGCCGGAATCGCGCTCTGCTGCAGCTGCTCTCTCCACGCATCGCCAGATCTCCCCAACCACCAGCGCCGTTCTCTCGTTCTCTCCTTTGCCCCGTCACCCAGAGAAGGAGAGAGAGGAGCGAGACCCTGTCGCCAAGCCACTGCCTAGCGCCATCCCTCCCTCTCGCGACCACTGCTGCTCGCCGGTGAGCCGTGCACCGCCGCCTCCTCCGCCGTTTTGCCTCACCGCCATGGACGCCGTGGAGCTTCCTCACTTCGGAGCCCCCAAGCGCCAAGTTTGCCGGAGTTCCACCAGGCTGCTGCTTCCCTGCCTCGCTAACCTCCCGCGCCGCTGTTTTCAGCCTCGCGCTTGCTCCCTTCACCTCCTCGTCGTGGCTCTGCCTCCGCTAGCAGCCCCTGCTGGGTGTCTACTCCTTGGACTGGAACAGCCCAAGCTGCTGGGCGTTCCGGCCCATGCACATCGTCGTTGACCCGAGGAGACCACCGCTAAGTCCAAGGCCTATCCCCGAAGATTTTGGACACGCCAAGTTCCTCTTCGTAAGCGCTATGTCTACATGTCGACACGCCAAGTAAATCGGACCGTGTACAACTACCGTCGCGAACGCCGTCGTGTGAATGTCTACCCACGTCATGTATTTGACCAAGTCCGATGACGACCTCGAAGACCTCGGATTCACCAAGTTCTCACGACGACAAGTGTGACCCTTCGAATGTGCCAAGTCCGTCTACACAAAACTGCCAAGTACCTCTACGCATCGGATGTCGCCAAGTACCACGACGCCTTTGGGAGACCCATGAACATCAAGCTCCTCTGCCACGAACAGTCATAGTGTTGTGGATCAAACAAGTACCCCCTCTGGACCGCCAAGATCCTTTACCGGTGACTCGAACTTCCACGGAACGTGAACGATTACCGTCGCAAAAATGAGACCGTCAAGACCGGACCGGCAAGTACCCCGACGACCTTGTACCACTACCGTCGCGAGTATCTCTACCGTCGTCATGTACCTCTACTTCCACTACCGCTCCGATGATCGCCAATGAACGATAGGACGACTACTTCGATTACCGTCACGTGAACCACTGCTTCCCTCGACATCTGAGAACGTCTACTTCCACTACTTCCTCTACGCCGACTCGATACACTTCGAAAACGCACGCTTCAAAGGTATAACCCCAAGACGACGCCCGTGAACGCATGAATGCATGTTGGATGAGATGCACCCTTTGTCTGCACGGTGTCCGTATTGTCACTCATTTTCCATGCCACTAACTCGTGGGACACCCGGAATCCGGGAGCGCCCCACCATTTTTTGCACGCATCCGCACACTTCTCCTTTGCATCGGTATCTCAATCGAGTTACCGGAACTGGAACGCTGCCGTGGCACCGTTTTCGTTATCGTTGCCGTGGAACCCTTTTTCCTTCCACCACGGTGACAAATGCCTTATAATGCTCTTGTCAACTTTTAATAAAAATTGCATAAACTTTTTCATGTCATCCGCATCATGATAACAACAATTAAAATGTTTAAATTGTTGTTGCAATAAATTACTAATGCATATGGGGATTTATCAGATTTGTTGTTTGTTATATCCAGCCCCATTTAAACTGTTTAATGGGTATAGTTTTGTTATGCTTCACCTCTTGCCATGTTAACCAAAATTTAATATTGTTGAGTACTTAAACGGGAGAGAACTAAATAATTGATGTGGTGTTTTGTCAATATGCATCCCGATGCATATTGAGCTCCACTTAATTTGTAGGATTGCTTGTGCACTTTGACATGCCATCTATCATTAAACCGGACATGCATCATACTTAGTTGTGCATCATGCCATGTTCATGTGTTGGTTGTTTACTATGTTGTTTGCTTCTTTCCGGTGTTGCTTCTTCGGGTTAGTTCCGATAACGTCGTGTTTGTGAGGATTCGTTCGACTACGTCCGTTTGTCTTCTTCATGGACTCTTGTTCTTCCTTGCGGGATCTCAGGCAAGATGACCATACCCTCGAAATCACTTCTATCTTTGCTTGCTTAGTTGCTCGCTCTTTTGCTATGCCTATGCTGCGATACCTACCACTTGCTTATCATGCCTCCTATATTGTTGAACCAAGCCTCTAACCCACCTTGTCCTAGCAAACCGTTGTTTGGCTATGTTACCGCTTTGCTCAGCCCCTCTTATAGCGTTGTTAGTTGTAGGTGAAGATTGAAGTTTGTTCCTTGTTGGAACATGGAGATGTTGTTCCTTGTTGGAACATGGTTACTTATTGGGATATCACGATATATCTTATTTAATTAATGCATCTATATACTAGGTAAAGGGTGGAAGGCTCGGCCTTATGCCTGGTGTTTTGTTCCACTCTTGCCGTCCTAGTTTCCGTCATATCGGTGTTATGTTCCCGGATTTTGCGTTCCTTACGCTGTTGGGTAATAATGGGAACCCCTTGACAGTCGCCTTGAATAAAACTCCTTCAGCAAGGCCCAACGTTGGTTTTAACATTCGCCACCTAGCCTTTTTTCCCTTGGGTTAGGCCAGCCCAAGGGTCATCTTTATTTTTAACCCCCCCGGGCCAGTGCTTGTCTAAGTGTTGGTCCAACCGAGCGATGTCCGGAGCTACCAGGGGCAACTCTGGGCTGGCCCACCCGACGACTTGCTCATCCGGTGTGCCCTGAGAACGAGATATGTGCAGCTCCTATCGGGATTTGTCGGCACATCTCGGTGGCTTTGCTGGTCTTGTTTTACCATTGTCGAAATGTCTTGTAACCGGGATTCCGAGTCTGATCGGGTCTTCCCGCTAGAAGGAATATCCTTCGTTGACCGTGAGAGCTTGTGATGGGCTAAGTTGGGACACCCCTGCAGGGTTTTGAACTTTCGAAAGCCGTGCCCGCGGTTATGGGAAGATGGGAATTTGTTAATGTCCGGTTGTAGAAAACCTGAAGTTGACCTTAATTAAAATGCATCAACCGCATGTGTAACCGTGATGGTCTCTTTCCGGCGGGGTCCGGGAAGTGAACACGGTGTTGGAGTAATGCTTGACGTAGGTTGTTCTAGGATCACTTCTTGATCATAGTTTCTCGATCGTGCTTTGCCTTCTCTTCTCGCTCTCATTTGCGTATGTTAGCCACCATATTATGCTAGTCGCTTGCTGCAGCTCCACCTCATACCTTTACCTTACCCATAAGCTTAAATAGTCTTGATCGCGAGGGTGCGAGATTGCTGAGTCCCGTGACTCACAGATACTTCCAAAAACCAGCTTGCAGGTGCCGATGAGTCCGTGCAGATGACGCAACCCAGCTCAGGAGGAGCTCGATGAAGATCTTGTCCATTGTGTTGTTTCGTTCTAGTTGATCAGTAGTGGAGCCCAGTTGGGGTCGATCGGGGATCTGTGTAGCATTTGGGGTAGTCTTCTTTTATTTTGGCTCCGTAGTCGGGCCCTGATTGTATCTGGTTGATGTAATGCTTTATTCATGTATTTGTGTGAAGTGGCGATTGTAAGCCAACTATGTATCTTTTCCCTTATGTATTACATGGGTTGTGTGAAGATTACCTCACTTGCGACATTGCTTTCAATGCGGTTATGCCTCTAAGTCGTGCTTCGACACGTGGGAGATATAGCCGCATCGAGGGCGTTACAAGTTGGTATCAGAGCCTTCCCCGACCTTAGGAGCCCCCACTGCTTGATCGTTATTAGCAGCCGTTGTTGAGTCTAGAAAAATGTTTTGAGTCATTTAGGAATTATATAGCGGAGAGTTAGGAATTCTTTTTACTCTCCAGTCCCTTCATCACTCTGGTAAGGCATCCTGACGTAGAGTTTTGACTCTTCTTTTCTCAAATTTCACTAAAAAAATTTAGGATCACGCAGGTATCTTGGAATCATTCCGATCGATTTGTGACGAGAACATTGTTCTTGGTGCCTCCTGTCATTTAGGGGTTGTGGCAGTGTCTCGAGGAGTTGAGCTCTGAGGTGTTGTCGTCACAATTTTATCGTTGCAGTTCTGAAATACCTGAGTTTAGTTCGCCGACATCGAAAATCTCTTTTATGCAGTTGTTGGTGAGATAACCTCGACGCCACCCAGTACTGGGGCGGGAGTTCGGGAGTATTGCCATAACTTGTATAACGGATGCTTTTCGAAGGTTGAGGTAGACGTTTTTTGAAGGTTTCTTGGTTATGTGTTGAAGGATGGATACAGCTGGATGTAGGATTTGCTAGTTTTGGGTGAGATATTATGCTTCCCCTGTATCCCCAACACCTGGTTGCATAACCGGAAAATTTCGGGAGTTTATAAGTGGGAATTCAAGTAGCTCTTAGGATATCTTTCCGACAGATGTATGATACGAAATTGGGGTTCGATGTCTAGTGGTCCGCCTATTCACGGTCGGTTTTACAGTGGTCTCGTTGTGTCTTAAAGAGTCCTTGGCTATGTCGACTCGGGGATGCTTCGTATGTCATGTGCACTGCCTTGTACATGATGGTGCTCTACGATCGAGCCCGTGTAGGCCCCACCACGAAAACTTCGGACGAAATCTCTATCATATGTTTGTTCCGGCTTATTCTGCAAGCCAATCCTTTGTTTTGTTTTGAGTTGTGGTATTCGAGTTGCTTCGAAGTCAAATGTTGATTCCATACCTTTCCTAAGTGGTGTTCTCATACTCCGATGTGAATACCAATCCTTCTTGATCATCAAGATTGTTTTTGTCAATCCCTTTTAACTGGCGTGCTTCTCTTCAAGTGGATCTAATCATTTCAACATCCGCAAGATCAAGTATCAGTTTCTTCTGAACGGTGTTTGTTTCATCCGTCTCCAAATTGCCTTTGTTTTTCCTGCCCACCCACCCTTTTTCTTCGACGATTCAGATTTCTTATTCAAGTATCCTTTCATTGATGGGAAATCTCTCCATTCTTTTCCGTCAATGTTCTTATCCGGTGATTCTCATGAAGATCCTAACGGAACCTCAAGTTCATCATTCTTCATTCTTTTCATCTCCGGTGGTTTCAAGTCAAGCTTCATCGATCATATCCCTTTCCTCGTTTCAAATGTTTTCCCATGCTGTTGCAACTCTTAATCTTTCACATCTCGCTATTCAATTGTTCCGGAGTGCTCAAGATGTCTCAAAGATTCATGTTTTGCACTCGGCATTCATTCAAGATCTTTCGAGGATGTTCTCTCATTCAAGTCATTTAATTCAACCGGTGCAATCCTCTCTTTTAAATCATTTCAACAGTGTTTCTTCTCAGTGGGCCTTAACCCATAGGTCTTTTTCCAGGATCTTACTTGACTCTTCCTATTTTCTCGGAGCTATCCTCAAATTCTTAAAGTTTGACGTGAGAATGAATTGTCATCAGTCAAATGTCTTTCTCCAAGATCTTTCAAATTCTTTTTACCGTTGACTCAGCCTTTCCATTTTTCATTCCGGAGTATCTTAACAATTCACGGTGATGTTTCTCGTTGTCACTCTCAACATTTGAAGACCGAAGAAGAGCTTTACCTCCATATCTTATCCATTCTCTCAAAGATTCGTGGTTCTAGTTCGAGGCCATCCTCTCATAATTGTTTTGATTGTGGCAATTCTTCTCAACTATCCGGAACAATTCAAGAGTCTTCTCAGTTTGTTTATCCGGAGTCCTTCAATTCAGGTTTATTCATTCTCAGTTTTCAGCTCTCGTTCCCCAAATCTCACCGGTGCATCATTCAATATTCTTTAATCAGCTTGTAATCTCTTCGTTCTCATGGATCTAAATCCTCACAAGTATCTTCGTTCATTTCATAATTCTTCCCGATGTTTCTTTATCTTTACTTCGTTCATTTTTAATTCTTACGGTGGTTTGATCAAGATTCTTCTTCCTTCGTTATCATATCCATTCTTTCGTTCTTTCAAATCCTACCGGTGGATCATTGAAGGCCTCTTCAAGTTTGCGATATATCTATCTTAAATCCTTTCTACGAGAATAAGTAGTATGTCAATTCCATTGCTTGTCATCAAATTTGAATTGATGAAGGATAAGCATAATGTAATTCTTATTCTTGTTTCATCAAGTTTTTAAAAAATATTCCGGAGTGGTTCATCATATCACATTCTCAGTTCAAGATGCTTTATCTTTTCTTTTCCGGAGTTCCAAGTCTCCACTTTATCTCGTCGCAAAGCTTCATCTAATCATTGCTAGGCTTCAACCTTACTCTTTTCATATTTCTTTTTGTTTGATCATTCTTTCATTATCGGAGTTCTTCATGAAGGTTCTTCGTGATGGTTCATCAAGGATTTAATTCCTTCTCGAAGTGTTCATCAAGATTCTTTTCAAAGGAGCTCAAGTATTCTTCTTCTTGCTATCCGGAGTGCAATTCTTTCTTCTGTATCATTGGAGGTGGTATTATGTCATTCTTGATAACTTGAGTTCATGTTTCATGATTCACATGTTGTTAAGAATGAGGTATTTTAAATCCACCAATCTCTTCGTTGGAGTTATCTTGTGTCATGTTTGACCTATAGCCTTCCCTAAGGATTGTTGCTAGTTATGGTGCTTATAAATGATCCATGTTCTTCATTTATCCTATCGGTGAGATAAGTTTCTCATCTCCTTGTTGTTATCAGTCGAATATATCGTTTCTGTTAGTGGCAGATTTTCACCTCTTGGTTTTGAGATGTTTTCCATAAGCCCACTACAAGCTTACTCTTTTCGTTGTTGGTTTTCCAACAACTCCATTCGACCCTTCTCCTAAGGATGCCTTTTCAAACTCTTTTGTGATAGAAGTTGGCTTTTCTTCTCCATTCTTTTCTTTTATTATCTAGCTTCTATTTCTCTCTTCTGGAGGCATTGCGATGTTGTTCTTTTCACCCATCATCTCGTTTTGTCAAAGATCATGTTTTTTCGTGCTTATCCATTTAACCAAAGTGCTGTCCGAAGCTGTTCTCCCTTGTTCCTCTTTTCTAGCGGTGTGTTTTCAATTTCGTTCATCTCCGTTGCATTCTTTCTTCAATTTGTTAAACCTCTCAAGGTTCTTTGGTCTCACTCGTTTGTCAAAGAAGCAACTTAGTTTTACCTCTTCTCTTTGTTTTCCGTTGTCCCTCTGGTGCCATTCTAGATCTCGGGACGAGATCCTTTCGTAGTGGTGGAGTGTTGTGATGCCCCAAGACCGGAGCTTCAGATGCCTTCCGTGGTTTCCGGGTTTTCGTCGTGTGAGTTGTTTGTTTCTTTGCTTTCATCTTTGCATCATGTGCATTGCATCATGTCAGCATGCCATAAGTCTTTTGCATCTCAACTAAATAAACCATATGGATATTTGATCCATTTAAACCGAGGGAATTCACATGGTGAGTTCTCTTTATAACATACCCTCCCGATATTTAGGGAGCTATATTAAACCATTCCATTGGCTTGGAATCACCCACAAACACATATGCACCGTTCTTCAAATTTCCTTTTATCCTTCTCAACTTCCCCTTCTTCCTTTGGGGCCTTTTAGTAAAATTGAGTGGCAATTTTACTTTACCCATAAATGTTCCAAATCTGCCCATAAATCACATATATTGTGTAGGGTCACCTCCTATAATTTCAACCCATTTGGAGTTCATTTGAATGGGTTTCGAAATTCGAACTTACCGAGTTAAATCCAACGTGTGTGGATTTTACTTCCTCCAAAAATTGTCAGGCCATTTTTGTCAAATTCCTCATATTTTTATGACTCCGGAAAAATTATCCTCCTGCCCAAATTCCTTCCCTAACACCTCTATTTCTTCTATTTCTCTCTAATTCTTTTTTTGCTAAAAAAAACTCAGTGGGACAAGAGGAAGCCCAACGAGGCCGACCCATTCATTTCCTCACAGCCCACCAGGTCGGGCCTCCTCCTCCTGTAACCTAGCGCCAGGAGACCCCCATCCCCTCGTTCTCTCCCGACTCCCCTCGCTTGGGCCGCCAGGGAGAGTCAAGACCCGATCTCCTTTCCTCTCCCTCGTCTTCTCCTCGCGCCCCATCTCCTCGACTCCCTCTGCCTCCTTCCTCCTTCGCCGCACCAAGCACCCCTTCTCCTTCCCGTGGCTGCCGCCGGCCACTCCTCCCTCGACCCTGCCAGAATCGCGCTCTCCTGCAGCTGCTCTCTCCACGCATCGCGGACCTCCCCAACCACCAGTGTCGTTCTCTCGTTCTCTCCTTTGCCCCGTCACCCAGAGAAGGAGAGAGAGGAGTGAGACCCTGTCGCCAAGCCACTGCCTAGCACCGTCCCTCCCTCTCGCGACCTCGCTGTGGTCTCGCGCGCCGCTCGGCGACCCTGCTGCTCGCTGGTGAGCCGTGCACCTCCGCCTCCTCCGCCGTTTTGCCTCACCACCATGGACGCCGTGGAGCTTCCTCACTTCGGAGCCCCCAAGGGCCAAGTTCGTCGGAGTTCCACCAGGCTGCTGCTTCCCTGCCTCGCTAACCTCCTGCGCCGCCGTTTTCATCCTCGCGCTTGCTCCCTTCACCTCCTCGTCGTGGCTCTGCCTCCGCTAGCAGCCCCTGCTGCGTGTCTACTCCTTGGACTGGAACAGCCTGTTGGGTTTCGTAGTAATTTCAAAAAATTTCCTACGCACACGCAAGATCATGGTGATGTATAGCAACGAGAGGGGAGAGTGTTGTCTACATACCCTTGTAGACCGTAAGCGGAAGCGTTAGCACAACGCGGTTGATGTAGTCGTACGTCTTCACGGCCCGACCGATCAAGCACCGAAACTACGGCACCTCCGAGTTCTAGCACACGTTCAGCTCGATGACGTCCCTCGAACTCCGATCCAGCCGAGTGTCGAGGGAGAGTTCTGTCAGCACGACGGCGTGGTGACGATCTTGATGTTCTACCGTCGCAGGGCTTCGCCTAAGCACCGCTACGATATTATCGAGGTGGACTATGGTGGAGGGGGGCACCGCACACGGCTAAGAGATCCAAGGGATCAATTGTTCTATCTTTGGTGCTAGCCCTGCCCCTCTATTTATATGTTGAGCCCCGGGGTCGAAACTTGGAGCAAAAGCCTCCTCAAAATCGGTTTTTCCCGAAAGGCAAGAGTCCCACTCGGACTCCAGGACCAAACGCCACAATCCTTGGCGTCTGGCCCAGACGCCATGGGCCTCGGCGTTTGGCCCAGGGCCAGACGCCAGGGTCTCCGGCGTTTGGCCCCCTGGACTCCGCAAAACTCCTTTTGCACCGATCTAAAGCCTCATGGGCTTGACCCCTTGGCCTAACCATATCATCCAATATATGAATCTTTACGTCTCGACCATTTCGAGACTCCTCGTCATGTCCCCAATCTCATCCGGGACTCCGAACTCCTTCGGTACATCAAAACATGTAAACTCATAATATAACGGTCATCGTAACCTTAAGCGTGCGGACCCTACGGGTTCGAGAACAATGTAGACATGACCGAGACACGTCTCCGGTCAATAACCAATAGCGGGACCTGGATGCCCATATTGGCTCCTACATATTCTACGAAGATCTTTATCGGTCAGACCGCATAACAACATACGTTGTTCCCTTTGTCATCGGTATGTTACTTGCCCGAGATTCGATCGTCGGTATCCAATACCTAGTTCAATCTCGTTACTGACAAGTCTCTTTACTCGTTCCGTAATACATCATCTCACAACTAACATATTAGTTGCAGTGCTTGCAAGGCTTATGTGATGTGCATTACCGAGAGGGCCCAGAGATACCTCTCCGACAATCGGAGTGACAAATCCTAATCTCGAAATACGCCAACCCAACATCTACTTTTGGAGACATCTGTAATGCTCCTTTATAATCACCCAGTTACGTTGTGACGTTTGGTAGCACCCAAGGTGTTCCTCCGGCAAACGGGAGTTGCATAATCTCATAGTTATAGGAACATGTATAAGTCATGAAGAAAGCAATAGCAACATACTAAACGATCAGGTGCTAAGCTAATGGAATGGGTCATGTCAATCAGATCATTCAACTAATGATGTGACCTCGTTAATCAAATAACAACTCATTGTTCATGGTCAGGAAACATAACCATCTTTGATTAACGAGCTAGTCAAGTAGAGGCATACTAGTGACACTCTGTTTGTCTATGTATTCACACATGTATTATGTTTCCGGTTAATACAATTCTAGCATGAATAATAAACATTTATCATGATATAAAGAAATAAATAATAACTTTATTATTGCCTCTAGGGCATATTTCCTTCAGTCTCCCACTTGCACTAGAGTCAATAATCTAGTTCACATCGCCATGTGATTTAACAGCAATAGTTCACATCACCATGTGATTAACACCCATAGTTCACATCGCTATGTGACCAACACCCAAAGGGTTTACTAGATTCAGTAATCTAGTTCACATCGCTATGTGATTAACACCCAAGGAGTACTAAGGTGTGATCATGTTTTGCTTGTGAGAGAATCTTAGTCAACGGGTCTGCCACATTCAGATCCTCATGTATTTTGCAAATTTCTATGTCAACAATGCTCTGCATGGAGCTACTCTAGCTAATTGCTCCCACTTTCAATATGTATCTAGATCGAGACTTAGAGTCATCTAGATTAGTGTCAAACTTGCATCGGCGTAACCCTTTACGACGAACCCTTTTTTTCACTTCCATAATAGAGAAACATATCCTTATTCCACTAAGGACAATTTTGACCGCTGTCCAGTGATCTACTCCTAGATCACTATTGTACTCCCTTGCCAAACTCAGTGCAGGGTATACAATAGATCTGGTATACAGCATGGCATACTTTATAGAACCTATGACTGAGGCATAGGAAATGACTTTCATTCTCTTTCTATTTTTTTGCCGTGGTCAGGCTTTGAGTCTTACTCAACTTCACACCTTGTAACACAGGCAAGAACTCTTTCTTTGACTGTTCCATTTTGAACTACTTCAAAATCTTGTCAAGGTATGTACTCATTGAAAAAAAACTTATCAAGCGTCTTGATCTATCTCTATAGATCTTGAAACTCAATATGTAAGCAGCTTCACCGAAGTCTTTCTTTGAAAAACTCCTTTCAAACACTCCTTTTATGCTTTACAGAATAATTCTACATTATTTCCGATCAACAATATGTCATTCACATATACTTATCAGAAATGTTGTAGAGCTCCCACTCACTTTCTTGTAAATACAGGCTTCTCCGAAAGTCTGTATAAAACCAAATGCTTTGATCACACTATCAAAACGTTTATTCCAACTCCGAGAGGCTTGCACCAGTCCATAAATGGATCGCTGGAGCTTGCACACTTTGTTAGCTCCCTTTGGATCGACAAAACCTTCCGGTTGCATCATATACAACTCTTCTTCCAGAAATCCATTCAGGAATGCAGTTTTGACATCCATCTGCCAAATTTCATAATCATAAAATGCGGCAATTGCTAACATGATTCGGACGGACTTAAGCATCGCTACGGGTGAGAAGGTCTCATCGTAGTCAATCCCTTGAACTTGCCGAAAACCTTTTGCGACAAGTCGAGCTTTGTAGACAGTAACATTACCATCAGCGTCAGTCTTCTTCTTAAAGATCCATTTATTCTCAATTGCTTGCCGATCATCGGGCAAGTCAACCAAAGTCCATACTTTGTTCTCATACATGGATCCCATCTCAGATTTCATGGCTTCAAGCCACTTTACGGAATCTGGGCTCATCATCGCTTCTTCATAGTTCGTAGGTTTCATCATGATCTAGTAGCATGACTTTCAGAACAGGATTATCGTACCACTCTGGCGCGGATCTTACTCCGGTTGATCTACGAGGTTCAGTAGTATCTTGTTCTGAAGTTTCATGATCATCATCATTAGCTTCCTCACTAACTGGTGTAGGTGTCACAAAAACAGTTTTCTGTGATGTACTACTTTCCAATAAGGGAGCAGGTACAGTTACCTCGTCAAGTTCTACTTTCCTCCCACTCACTTCTTTCAAGAGAAACCCCTTCTCCAGAAAGTTTCCGAATTTAGCAAAAAAAGGTCTTGCCTTCGGATCTGTGGTAGAAGGTGTATCCAATAGTTTCCTCTGGATATCCTATGAAGACACACTTCTCCGATTTGAGTTTGAGCTTATCAGGATGAAATTTTTTCATATAAGCATTGCAACCCCAAACTTTAAGAAACGACAGCTTAGGTTTCTTGCCAAACCATAGTTCATATGGTGTCGCCTCAACGGATTTAGATGGTGCCCTATTTAATGTGAATGTAGCTGTCTTTAATGCATAACCCCAAAACAATAGTGGTAGATCCGTAAGAGACATCATAGATTGCACTATATATCTAATAAAGTACGGTTATGACGTTCGGACACACCATTATGCTGTGGTGTTCCATGTGGCATGAGTTTGTGAAACTATTCCACATTGTTTTAATTGAAGACCAAACTCGTAACTCAAATATTTGTCTCCGCGATCAGATCGTAGAAACTTTATTTTCTTGCCACGATGATTTTCCACTTCACTCTTGAAATTCTTTGAACTGTTCAAATGTTTCAAACTTATGTTTCATCAAGTAGATATCCCCATATCTGCTCAAATCATCTGTGAAGGTCAGAAAATAATGATACCTGCTGCAAGCTTTAATATTCACCGGACCACATACATCAGTATGTATGATCTCCAACAAATCTGTTGCTTGCTTCATTGTTCCGGAGAACGGCGTTTTAGTCATCTTGCCCAAAAGGCATGGTTCGCAAGCATCAAGTGATTCATAATCAAGTGATTCCAAAATCCCATCAGCATGGAGTTTCTTCATGCGCTTTACACCAATATGACCTAAACGGCAGTGCTACAAATAAGTTGCACTATCATTATTAACTTTGCATCTTTTGGTTTCAATATTATGATTATGTGTATCACTACGATCGAGATCCAACGAACTATTTTCATTGGGT
>NC_041380.1:246161536-246191157 GCF_002162155.2 Triticum dicoccoides | reverse complement strand
TAAACAGAACAACAATTTATTCTCTTACTTAAATGAATAACCGTATTACAATAAACATGATCAAATCATATTCATGCTCAACGCAAACACCAAATAACACTTATTCAGGTTCAACACTAATCCCGAAAGTATAGGGAGTGTGCGATGATGATCATATCAATCTTGGAACCACTTCCAACACACATCGTCACTTCACCCTTAACTAGTCTCTGTTTATTCTGCAACTCCCGTTTCGAGTTACTAATCTTAGCAACTGAACTAGTATCAAATACTGAGGGGTTGCCATAAACACTAGTAAAGTACACATCAATAACATGTATATAAAATATACTTATGTTCACTTTGCCATCCTTCTTATCTGCCAATCACTTGGGGTAGTTCCGCTTCAAGTGACCAGTCCCTTTGCAGTAGAAACACTTAGTCTCAGGCTTAGGACCAGACTTGGGCTTCTTCACTTGAGCAGCAACTTGCTTGCCATTCTATTTGAAGTTCCCCTTCTTCCCTCTGCCCTTTTCTTGAAACTAGTGGTCTTGTCTACCATCAACACTTGATGTTTTTCTCGATTTCTACCTTCGTCAATTTCCGCATTACGAAGAGCTTGGGAATTGTTTCCGTTATCCCTTGCATATCATAGTTCATCACGAAGTTCTACTAACTTGGTGATGGTGACTAGAGAATTCTGTCAATCACTATCTTATCTGGAAGATTAACTCCCACTTGATTCAAGCGATTGTTGTACTCAGACAATCTGGGCACATGCTCACTAGTTGAGCGATTCTCCTCCATCTTTTAGCTATAGAACTTGTTGGAGACTACATATCTCTCAACTCGGGTATTTGCTTGAAATATTAACTTCAACTCCTGGAACATCTCATATGCTCCATAACGTTCAAAACGTCGTTGAAGTCCCGATTCTAAGCCATTAAGCATGGTGCACTAAACTATCAAGTAGTCATCATATTGAGCTAGCCAAACGTTCATAACGTCTGCATCTGCTCCTGCAATAGGTCCGTCACCTAGCGGTGCATCAAGGACATAATTCTTCTGTGCAGTAATGAGGATAAACCTCAGATCACGGATCCAATCCGCCTCATTGCTACTAACATTTTTCAACATGATTTTCTCTAGGAACATATCAAAATAAACACAGGGAAGCAACAACGCGAGCTATCGATCTACAACATAATTTGCAAAATACTACCAGGACTAAGTTCATGATAAATTAAAGTTCAATTAATCATATTATTTAAGAACTCCCACTTAGATAGACATCCCTCTAATCCTCTAAGTGATTACGTGATCCAAATCAACTAAACCATGACCGATCATCACGTGAGATGGAGTAGTTTTCAATGGTGAACATCGTTATGTTGATCATATCTACTATATGATTCACGCTCGACCTTTCGGTCTCCGTGTTCCGAGGCCATATCTGTATATGCTAGGCTCGTCAAGTTTAACCTGAGTATTCTGCGTGTGCAAAACTGGCTTGCACCCGTTGTAGATGGACGTAGAGCTTATCACACCCGATCATCACGTGGTGTCTGGGCACGACGAACTTTGGCAACGGTGCATACTCAGGGAGAACACTTCTTGATAATTTAGTGAGAGATCATCTTATAATGCTACCATCAATCAAAGCAAGATAAGATGCATAAAAAGATAAACATCACATGCAATCAATATAAGTGATATGATATGGCCATCATCATCTTGTGCTTGTGATCTCCATCTCCAAAGCACCGCCATGATCACCATCGTCACCGGCGCGACACCTTGATCTCCATCGTAGCATCGTTGTCGTCTCGCCAATCTTATGCTTCCACGACTATCACTACCATTTAGTAATAAAGTAAAGCATTACATCGCGATTGCATTGCATACAATAAAGCGACAACCATATGGCTCCTGCCAGTTGCCGATAACTCGGTTACAAAACATGATCATCTCATACAATAAAATTCAGCATCATGCTTTGACCATATCACATCACAACATGCCCTGCAAAAACAAGTTAGACGTCCTCTACTTTGTTGTTGCATGTTTTACGTGGCTGCTACGGGCTTAAGTAAGAACCAATCTCACCTACGCATCAAAACCACAACGATAGTTTGTCAAATAGACTCCGTTTTAACCTTCTCAAGGACCGGGCGTAG
Source organism: Triticum dicoccoides (assembly GCF_002162155.2). NCBI lineage: Eukaryota > Viridiplantae > Streptophyta > Magnoliopsida > Poales > Poaceae > Triticum > Triticum dicoccoides. The sequence continues at coordinate 246,189,001 of NC_041380.1, read as the reverse complement.
CCATACTCGGTTCAACTAAAGTTGGAGAGACAGTCGCCCGCAAGCCATCTATGTGCAAAGCACGTCGAGGGAACCGGTCTCGCGTAAGCGTACGCGTAAGGTTGGTCCGGGTCGTCTCGTCCAACAATACCGCCGAACCAAAGTATGACATGCTGGTAGGCAGTATGACTTGTATCGTCCACAACTCACTTGTGTTCTACTCGTGCATATAACATCAACATAAGTAACCTAGGCTCAGATGCCACTGTTGGGTTTCGTAGTAATTTCAAAAAATTTCCTACGCACACGCAAGATCATGGTGATGTATAGCAACGAGAGGGGAGAGTGTTGTCTACATACCCTTGTAGACCGTAAGCGGAAGCGTTAGCACAACGCGGTTGATGTAGTCGTACGTCTTCACGGCCCGACCGATCAAGCACCGAAACTACGGCACCTCTGAGTTCTAGCACACGTTCAGCTCGATGACGTCCCTCGAACTCCGATCCAGCCGAGTGTCGAGGGAGAGTTCTGTCAGCACGACGGCGTGGTGACGATCTTGATGTTCTACCGTCGCAGGGCTTCGCCTAAGCACCGCTTATATTATCGAGGTGGACTATGGTGGAGGGGGGCACCGCACACGGCTAAGAGATCCAAGGGATCAATTGTTCTATCTTTGGTGCTAGCCCTGCCCCTCTATTTATATGTTGAGCCCCGGGGTCGAAACTTGGAGCAAAAGCCTCCTCAAAGTCGGTTTTTCCCGAAAGGCAAGAGTCCCACTCGGACTCCAGGACCAAACGCCACAATCCTTGGCGTCTGGCCCAGACGCCATGGGCCTCGGCGTCTGGCCCAGGGCCAGACGCCAGGGTCTCCGGCGTTTGGCCCCCTGGACTACGCAAAACTCCTTTTGCACCGATCTAAAGCCTCATGGGCTTGACCCCTTGGCCTAACCATATCATCCAATATATGAATCTTTACGTCTCGACCATTTCGAGACTCCTCGTCATGTCCCCAATCTCATCCGGGACTCCGAACTCCTTCGGTACATCAAAACATGTAAACTCATAATATAACGGTCATCGTAACCTTAAGCGTGCGGACCCTACGGGTTCGAGAACAATGTAGACATGACCGAGACACGTCTCCGGTCAATAACCAATAGCGGGACCTGGATGCCCATATTGGCTCCTACATATTCTACGAAGATCTTTATCGGTCAGACCGCATAACAACATACGTTGTTCCCTTTGTCATCGGTATGTTACTTGCCCGAGATTCGATCGTCGGTATCCAATACCTAGTTCAATCTCGTTACTGACAAGTCTCTTTACTCGTTCCGTAATACATCATCTCACAACTAACATATTAGTTGCAGTGCTTGCAAGGCTTATGTGATGTGCATTACCGAGAGGGCCCAGAGATACCTCTCCGACAATCGGAGTGACAAATCCTAATCTCGAAATACGCCAACCCAACATCTACTTTTGGAGACATCTGTAATGCTCCTTTATAATCACCCAGTTACGTTGTGACGTTTGGTAGCACCCAAGGTGTTCCTCCGGCAAACGGGAGTTGCATAATCTCATAGTTATAGGAACATGTATAAGTCATGAAGAAAGCAATAGCAACATACTAAACGATCAGGTGCTAAGCTAATGGAATGGGTCATGTCAATCAGATCATTCAACTAATGATGTGACCTTGTTACTCAAATAACAACTCTTTTGTCTATGGTTAGGAAACATAACCATCTTTGATTAACGAGCTAGTCAAGTAGAGGCATACTAGTGACACTCTGTTTGTCTATGTATTCACACATGTATTATGTTTCCGGTTAATACAATTCTAGCATGAATAATAAACATTTATCATGATATAAGGAAATAAATAATAACTTTATTATTGCCTCTAGGGCATATTTCCTTCACAGCCCAAGCCGCCGGGCGTTCCGGCCCGTGCACATCGTCGTTGACCCGAGGAGACCACCGCTAAGTCCAAGGCCTATCCCCGAAGATTTTGGACACGCCAAGTTCCTCTTCGGAAGCGCTACGTCTACATGTCGACACGCCAAGTAAATCGGACCGTGTACAACTACCGTCGCGAAGGCCGTCGTGTGAACGTCTACCCACGTTATGTATTTGACCAAGTCCGATGACGACCTCGAAGACCTCGGATTCACCAAGTTCCCACGACGACAAGTGTGACCCTTTGGATGCGCCAATTCCGTCTACACAAAACCGCCAAGTACCTCTACGCATCGAATGTCGCCAAGTACCACAGCGCCTTTGGGAGACGCATGAACATCAAGCTCCTCTGCCACGAACAGTCATAGTGTTGTGGATCCGACAAGTACCCCCTCTGGACCACCAAGATCCTTTACCGGTGACTCGAACTTCCACGGAACATGAACGATTACCGTCGCAAAAACGAGACCGTCAAGACCGGACCGGCAAGTACCCCGACGACCTTGTACCACTACCGTCGCGAGTATCTCTACCGTCGTCATGTACCTCTACTTCCACTACCGCTCCGATGATCGCCGATGAACGATAGGACGACTACGTCGACTACCGTCGCGTGAACCACTGCTTCCCTCAACGTCCGAGAACGTCTACTTCCACTACTTCCTCTACGCCGACTTGATACACTTCGAAAACGCACGCTTCAAAGGTGTAACCCCGAGACGACGCCCGTGAACGCATGAATGCATGTTGGATGAGATGCACCCTTTGTCTGCACCGTGTCCGTATTGTCACTCATTTTCCATGCCACTAACCCGTGGGACACCCGGAATCCGGGAGCGCCCCACCATTTTTTGCACGCATCCGCACACTTCTCCTTTGCATCGGTATCTCAATCGAGTTACCGGAACTGGAACGCTGTCGTGGCACCGTTTTCGTTATCGTTGCCGTGGCACCCTTTTTCCTTCCACCACGGTGACAAATGCCTTATAATGCTCTTGTCAACTTTTAATAAAAATTGCATAAACTTTTTCATGTCATCCGCATCATGATAACAACAATTAAAATGTTTAAATTGTTGTTGCAATAAATTACTAATGCATATGGGGATTTACCGGATTTGTTGTTTGTTATATCCGGCCCCATTTAAACTGTTTAATGGGTATAGTTTTGTTATGCTTCACCTCTTGCCATGTTAACCAACATTTAATATTGTTGAGTACTTAAACGGGAGAGAACTAAATAGTTGATGTGGTGTTTTGTCAATATGCATCCCGATGCATATTGAGCTCCACTTAATTTGTAGGATTTCTTGTGCACTTTAACATGCCATCTATCATTAAACCGGACATGCATCATACTTAGTTGTGCATCATGCCATGTTCATGTGTTGGTTGTTTACTATGTTGTTTGCTTCTTTTCGGTGTTGCTTCTTCGGGTTAGTTCCGATAACGTTGCGTTTGTGAGGATTCGTTCGACTACGTCCATTTGTCTTCTTCATGGACTCTTGTTCTTCCTTTCGGGATCTCAGGCAAGATGACCATACCCTCGAAATCACTTCTATCTTTGCTTGTTTAGTTGCTCGCTCTTTTGCTATGCCTATGCTGCGATACCTACCACTTGCTTATCATGCCTCCTATATTGTTGAACCAAGCCTCTAACCCACCTTGTCCTAGCAAACCGTTGTTTGGCTATGTTACCGCTTTGCTTAGCCCCTCTTATAGCGTTGTTAGTTGCAGGTGAAGATTGAAGTTTGTTCCTTGTTGGAACATGGAGATGTTGTTCCTTGTTGGAACATGGTTACTTGTTGGGATATCACGATATATCTTATTTAATTAATGCATCTATATACTTGGTAAATGGTGGAAGGCTCGGCCTTATGCCTGGTGTTTTGTTCCACTCTTGCCGCCCTAGTTTCTGTGATATCGGTGTTATGTTCACAGATTTTGCGTTCCTTACGCGGTTGGGTAATAATGGAAACCCCTTGACAGTCGCCTTGAATAAAACTCCTCCAGCAAGGCCCAACATTGGTTTTACCATTCGCCACCTAGCCTTTTTTCCCTTGGGTTAGGCCAGCCCAAGGGTCATCTTTATTTTTAACCCCCCGGGCCAGTGCTTGTCTAAGTGTTGGTCCAACCGAGCGATGTGCGGAGCTACCAGGGGCAACTCTGGGCTGGCCCACCCGACGTCTTGCTCATCCGGTGTGCCCTGAGAACGAGATATGTGCAGCTCCTATCGGGATTTGTCGGCACATCTGGGTGGCTTTGCTGGTCTTGTTTTACCATTGTCGAAATGTCTTGTAACCGGGATTCCGAGTCTGATCGGGTCTTCCCGCTAGAAGGAATATCCTTCGTTGACCGTGAGAGCTTGTGATGGGCTAAGTTGGGACACCCTGCAGGGTTTTGAACTTTCGAAAGCCGTGCCCGCGGTTATGGGCAGATGGGAATTTGTTAATGTCCGGTTGTAGAAAACCTGAAGTTGACCTTAATTAAAATGCATCAACCGCGTGTGTAACCGTGATGGTCTCTTTCCGGCGGGGTCCGGGAAGTGAACACGGTGTTGGAGTAATGCTTGACGTAGGTTGTTCTAGGATCACTTCTTGATCATAGTTTCTCGATCGTGCTTTGCCTTCTCTTCTCGCTCTCATTTGCGTATGTTAGCCACCATATTATGCTAGTCGCTTGCTGCAGCTCCACCTCATACCTTTACCTTACCCATAAGCTTAAATAGTCTTGATCGCGAGGGTGCGAGATTGCTGAGTCCCCGTGACTCACAGATACTTCCAAAAACCAGCTTGCAGGTGCCGATGAGTCCATGCAGATGACACAACCCAGCTCAGGAGGATCTCGATGAAGATCTTGTCCTTTGTGTTGTTTCGTTCTAGTTGATCGGTAGTGGAGCCCAGTTGGGGTCGATCGGGGATCTGTGTAGCATTTGGGGTAGTCTTCTTTTATTTTGGCTCCGTAGTCGGGCCCTGATTGTATCTGGTTGATGTAATGCTTTATTCATGTATTTTTGTGAAGTGGCAATTGTAAGCCAACTACGTATCTTTTCCCTTATGTATTACATGGGTTGTGTGAAGATTACCTCACTTGCGACATTGCTTTCAATGCGGTTATGCCTCTAAGTCGTGCTTCGACACGTGGGAGATATAGCCGCATCGAGGGCTTTACAATATACCTACGTACCCCCAAACGATCAGATACGGAGCCAAAACCCTAATTCCACCACCGTAACTTTATGTATCCATGAGATCACATCTTGGGGCCTGTTCCGGAGCTCTGCCAGAGGGGGCATCGATCACGGAGGGCTTCTACATCAACACCATAGCCCCTCCGATGAAGTGTGAGTAGTTCACGTCAGACCTACGGGTCCATAGCTAGTAGCTAGATGGCTTCTTCTCTCTTTTTGGATTTCAATACAATGTTCCCCCCCCCCTCTCTTGTGGAGAACTATTCGATGTAATCTTCTTTTTGCAGTGTGTTTGTTGAGACCGATGAATTGTGGGTTTATGATCAAGTCTATCTATGAACAATATTTGAATCTTCTCTGAATTCTTTTATGTATGATTGGTTATCTTTGCAAGTCTCTTCGAATTATTAGTTTGGTTTGCACTACTAGATTGATCTTTCTTGCAATGGGAGAAGTGCTTAGCTTTGGGTTCAATCTTGCGGTGTCCTTTCCCAGTGATAGTAGGGGCAGCAAGGCACATATTGTATTGTTGCCATCGAGGATAACGAGATGGGGTTTTCATCATATTGCATGAGTTTATTCCTCTACATCATGTCATCTTGCTTAAGGCGTTACCCTGTTTTCATTAACTTAATACTCTAGATGCATGCTGGATAGCGGTCGATGAGTGGAGTAATAGTAGTAGATGCAGGCAGGAGTCGGTCTACTAGTCTCAGATGTGATGCCTATATACATGATCATACCTAGATATTCTCATAACTATGCTCAATTCTTTCAATTGCTCAACAGTAATTTGTTCACCCACCGTAGACTACATATGCTCTCGAGAGAAGCCACTAGTGAAACCTATGGCCCCCGGGTCTATCTTCATCATATTAATCTCCCAATACTTAGTTATTTCCTTTGCTTTTTTACTTTGCTTTTTATTTTACATATCTATTAGATCTATTACATACATATCACAAAAATACCAAAAATATTATCTTATCATATCTATTAGATCTCACTCTCGTAAGTGGTCGTGTAGGGATTGACAACCCCTTATCGCGTTGGTTGCGAGGATTTATTTGTTTTGTGCAGGTATGAGTGACTGGCGCATAGCCTCCTACTGGATTGATACCTTGGTTCTGAAAAACTGAGGGAAATACTTACGCTACTTTGCTGCATCATCGCTTCCTCTTCGGGGAAAACCAACGCAGTGCTCAAGAGGTAGCAACAAGCAATAGAGTTGTTAGAAGTTTTGAATTCACACATCATAGTTCATTTATCGGCATTCCGGTTATGAACAACACGGGGACCAAGAAGGAATGGTGATGGTGAGAAGTATCACTTGTATCAAGGATTCTCAAGAGGTGGAGCAATCCACGCAACATTCTTGACATTAAAGACAGTAATACTTCAAGGTAGACCATGATATAAGCTGGTTAGCGAGGACCTACATAGCATGAACAAGTTTATGTTGGAGGGAAGGCAATAATGTTGTCGATTATAACACAAATCATCGAAGGGGAAGGATGGTAATTCTCATCATGAATTCGATTGATATCCTGGAAGGAGTCAAAATGTTGACGAAGATCACGACAAATTTTGTCGAGAGGCTCCACGAAGAAGCAATCGAACAACGACTGCATCAAGCAACATGACTGACGCAACGAAAGATTATTGGATCCACGTGTACGACACAAACTCGGAATCAAGCTTGTTGTTCAAGGTGGAATGATAAGACGAGGAAATCGACGCAAGCTTAGCTCATCGTAGAAAGTTGTGCTCCGGGAATAAGGAGCAGGTAGCATAGTGTGACGCCCCAAGACCGGAGCTTCAGACGCCTTCCATGTTTCCGAGTGTTGTCATGTGATTTGTTTTGGTTCGTTGCATCATGTGCATTGCGCCATGTCATCATCCGCATTGCATCATCATGTTTCCAAAACTTGCATTCGTCCGGGTTCCCCCAGTTCCATCCGTTGTCCGTTCTGAGCCCAGACACACTTGCACGCGCCCGCGGCATGTCCAAAATATTATTTTATAAGTGGCCAGAAAATGTTCTCGGAATGGGATGAGAGTTGACGTGTGGTCTTATTATAGTGTAGATAGACCGCCTGTCAAGTTTCATTGCATTCGGAGATCGTTTGACACCCCAACGGTTAACTATAGCGACAATATAGTCGATCTAACGTCGGACGATTTCGGTCTCCGGAAACAGTCGCCGGGCCTCTCTCTCTTCTCTTCTCTCAGCTCGAGCCCTTCTGCACAGCCCACAAGTTCCAACCGACCCCTCGCGTGAATTTTCCCGGACCCGACCCGGACAGTCATCACCATCGTGTCCGGATCATCCCCAAACATCTACAAAACGTCTCCGTTTTTCTCTTTGGGCTTCCTAACCTATTTTTCCCGTCCGTCCGATTGTGATCGGAGGGACCAAATGCCCCTATCCAAAAATCCACTTGCTATATATAGACCCCTAACCTAATCTAGACAAACCACCTAATTTCTAGGGATCCTACCCTAGCGCCGCCGCCCACTTTCCTCTATATTTCAGCGCCAGGCCAATCACCTCGTCCGACCATCTCCCTCGATTTGCGCCGATCCACCCAACCAGCTCGCAGCCGCCTCCCCTTCCCTGCTCCCGTGCGTGTCCAGCACCAGAGGAGAGGTGCTCCTCGAGCCCACGATCCAGCGCGCAGGCGCTCTGAGCGCCTCCTCACCTCATCCCCGCACCGCCGTTGCTTCGCTGCAGTGCCCGCAGCATTGTGTTCGCAGCGTCGAGAGGAGGCCAAGCTCCTCTCTCCGTCCAGCCCCGCCTCCGGCCGGTAGGTCACCAGAGTCGCCCGACGGCGCCAGATCCATCAGGCCAAGGCCCTCGCCACCTCCCCTTATTTCTCCTTCCTCCTTCTGCTTTCTCCCTCTCACGCAATTCTCTCCCTCTCTCTGAACCTTCACAGCAACAATGGCTCGCCGCCCGGAGCCGTCGCCTTCCACCATCGCCTTTGCCTCGGATCCGGCCAGTTCCCGTGGCCCCTCGCCCCGCCAAGTTCCTCTGCTGCGTCGAACGGCAGCAGTTCAGGCAGAGGACGCTGCCTCTGCCTCGACCCCGCCTGGACTCCCCTCTGTCGGCCTTCAACGCCATCCAGCGCCCGGATCCGCCCAACTCTGGCCTCCCTCGCCTCTCCCGCGTCACCGGAGCCCCGGCGACCCCTCCTGGACCTGCTGCTGCCGCCTGCGTCCTCCTCTGCTTCGAGCCGCTCGGCTTGAGCATTGACCGCGCCCCGCTCAAGCGCTACGTGCCAGGCACGCAGCGAGGCCGGCCCTCCACCTCGTTCGATCCAGCAAGGCCCAGCTGCGACCGGCCCGGCCGCGCCCTTCGGCCACCCTAGTACACCACCAAGCCGGCCCAAGTGCCGTGGTGAGAAGCCCAGTCCGCTTCAGATTCGGCCCGTGTTGTTTTTTTTCCTGCCAGGCCGAATTTTGCTATTTCCAGAAAACTGCATATTTACAGTTTGGACCCCGAGCTTCATGCATATAATAACTCATGATCTATGCAGCATATGTAAAAACTTCATATATGTAATATGCTCGGAATCTTGTCTAGTTTCATAATATGCAACTTTCATCTATGCTTAAAATGTTTAAAATGATGTTTGTTTAAATTTGCTCCTATGCCATGCTAAAATGATTTAATTCATAACTTATTAACCGTAGCTCGGTTTTAATTAAACTTTATATGTAAATGAGGTAGAATTTTGCCTAGTTTAACATGGTGGCATCACTTTGCATGTTTAAAAACTATAAAATTTGATTTAGGGCATAACAGTACCAAACCTAATATATGCATATGAGGAGTTTCCGGACTTGTTGTTTTGTTGTTCCGGCCTCATTTAAACTTGCCTAGATTAGATAGTTTCATCATGCTTCACCTCTTGCCCTGCTTAAAACATTTAATCTTGTTGGGTACATAAACGAGAGAGAACTAAATAAGTCATGTGGTGTTTTCTTCAATATGCAACTCCGTTGCATATTGAGCTCCACTTAATTTGTAGGATTGTTTGTGCATTTTGCCATGCCATGTTTCATTAAACCGGACATGCATCATACTTGATTGTGCATCATGCCATGTTTATGTGGTGGTTGTTTACTATGTTGTTTGCTCCTTTCCGGTGTTGCTTCTTCGGGTTGGTTCCGGTAACGTCGTGTTGTGAGGATTCGTTCGACTACGTCCGTTTATCTTCTTCATGGACTCGTTCTTCTTCCTTGCGGGATTTCAGGCAAGATGATCATACCCTCGAAATCACTTCTATCTTTGCTTGCTTAGTTGCTCGCTCTTTTGCTATGCCTATGATGCGATACGTACCACTTGCTTTTCATGCCTCCCATATTGTTGAACCAAGCCTCTAACCCACCTTGTCCTAGCAAACCGTTGTTTGGCTATGTTACCGCTTTGCTCAGCCCCTCTTATAGCATTGTTAGTTGCAGGTGAAGATTGAAGTTTGTTCCTTGTTGGAACATGGAGATGTTGTTCCGTGTTGGAACATGTTTACTTGTTGGGATATCACCATATCTCTTATTTAATTAATGCATCTATATACTTGGTAAAGGGTGGAAGGCTCGGCCTTATGCCTGGTGTTTTGTTCCACTCTTGCCGCCCTAGTTTCCGTCATATCGGTGTTATGTTCCCGGATTTTGTGTTCCTTACGTGGTTGGGTGATAATGGGAACCCCTTGACAGTTGGCCTTGAATAAAACTCCTCCAGCAAGGCCCAACATTGGTTTTACCATTTTCCACCTAGCCTTTTCTTTCCCTTGAGTCGGCCGGCTCACGGGTCATCTTATTTTAACCCCCTCAGACCAGTGCTTCTCTAAGTGTTGGTCCAAACTGAGCGATGTCCGAGGCTACCAGGGGCAACCCTGGGCTGGCTTACCCGATGTCTGGCTCATCCGGTGTGCCCTGAGAACGAGATATGTGCAGCTCCTATCGAGATTTGTTGGCACATCTGGGTGGCTTTGCTGGTCTTATTTTACCATTGTCGAAATGTCTTGTAACCGGGATTCCGAGTCTGATCGGGTCTTCCCATTAGAAGGTCTATTCCTTCGTTGACCGTGAGAGCTTGTGATGGGCTAAGTTGGGACACCCCTGCAGGGTTTTGAACTTTTGAAAGCCGTGCCCGCGGTTATGGGCAGATGGGAATTTGTTAACGTCCGATTGTAGAAAACCTAAAGTTGACCTTAATTAAAAATACATCAACCGCGTGTGTAACCGTGATGGTCTCTTTCCGGCGGAGTCTGCGAAGTGAACACGGTGTTGGAGTTATGCTTGACATGGGTTGTTCTAGGATCACTTCTTGATCATACTTTTATCGACCGTGCTTTGCCTTCTCTTCTCGCTCTCATTTGCGTATGTTAGCCACCATATATGCTAGTCGCTTGCTGCAGCTCCACCTCACCCTTTTTACCTTACCCATAAGCTTAAATAGTCTTGATCGCGAGGGTGCGAGATTGTTGAGTCCCCGTGACTCACAGATACTTCCAAAACCAGCTTGCAGGTGCCGATGAGTACGTGCAGATGACGCAACCAAGCTCAGGAGGAGCTCGATGAAGATCTTGTCCTTTGTGTTGTTCCGTTTCCAGTTGATCAGTAGTGGAGCCCAGTTGGGGTCGATCGGGGGCCTTGTCGCATTTGGGGTTCTTCTTTTATTTTGGTTCCGTAGTCGGACCTTGAGTGTATTTGGATGATGTAATGCTTTATTCATGTAATTGTGTGAAGTGGCGATTGTAAGCCAACTATGTATCTCTTTTCCTTATGTATTACATGGGTTGTGTGAAGATTGCCTCACTTGCGACATTGCTTTCAATGCGGTTATGCCTCTAAGTCGTGCTTCGACACGTGGGAGATATAGCCGCATTGAGGGTGTTACAAGTTGGTAATCAGAGCCTTCCCCGACCTTAGGAGCCCCCACTGCTTGATCGTTTTTAGCGGCCGTTGTTGAGTCTAGAAAAATGTTTTGAGTCATTTAGGAATTATATATCGGAGAGTTTAGGAATTCTTTTTACTCCCCAGTCCCTTCATCGCTCTGGTAAGGCATCCTGACATAGAGTTTTGACTCTTCTCTTCTCAAACTTCACTAAATTTTTTTAGGATCACGCGGGTATCTTGGAATCGTTCCGATGGTTTTGTGACGAGAACATTGTCTTGGTGCCTCCTGTCAGGGGTTTTGTGGCAGTGTCCCGGGGAGTTGAGCTCCGAGGTGTTGTCGTCACAATTTTATCGTTGCAGTTCTGGAATACCTGAGTTTAGTTTCGCCGACATCGAAAATCTCTTTTATGCAGTTCGTTGGTGAGATAACCTCGACGCCAGCTAGTACTGGGGCGGGAGTTCAGGAGTATTGCCATAACTCGTATAACGGATGCTTTTCGAAGGTTGAGGTAGATGATTTCCGAAGGTTTCTTGGTTATGTGTTGAAGGATGGATACAGCTGGATGTAGGATTTGCTAGTTTTGGGTGAGATATTATGCTTCCCCTGTATCCCCAACACCTGATTGCATAACCGGAAAATTTCGGGAGTTTATAAGTGGGAATTCAAGTAGCTCTTACGATATCTTTCCGACAGATGTATGATATGAAATTGGGGTTCGACGTCTAGTGGTCCGCCTATTCACGGTCGGTTTTACAGTGGCCTCGTTGTGTCTTAAAGATTCCTTGGCTATGCCGACTCGGGGACGCTTCGTATGTCATGTGCACTACCTTGTACATGATGGTGCTATACGATCGAGCCCGTGTAGGCCCCACCACGAAAACTTCGGACGAAATTTCTATCATATATTTGTTCTGGCTTATTCCGCAAGCCAATCCTTTGTTTTTGTTTTGAGTTGTGGTATTCGAGTTGCTTCGAAGTCAAATGTTGATTCCATACCTTTCCTAAATGGTGTTCTCATACTCCGATGTGGATACCAATCCTTCATGATAATCGAGATTGTCTTGTCAATCCTTTTCAACCGGCGTGTTTCTCCTCAAGTGGATCCGATCACTTCAACATTCGCAAGATCTATTATCACTTCTTCTCAACGGTGTTTGTTTCATCTGTTTCCAAGTTGCCTTTGTTTTTCCCGCCCACCCACCCTTTTTCTTCGAGGACTCAAATTTCTTATTCAAGTATCCTTTTATTGATGGGAAGTCTCTCCATTCTTTTCCTTCAATGTTCTTACCCGGTGATTCTCATGAAGATTCTAACGGAACCTCAAGTTCATCATTTTTCATTCTCTTTCTTCTCCGGTGGAACCAATTCAAGCTTTCGGTGTTGATCTCATATCCTTTTTTTCCTCGTTTCAAATACCTTCTCATGGCCGATGCACCTCATATTCAGTCATTTCTCGCTATTCAATTGTTCCGGAGTGCTCAAGATATCCCGAAGATTCATGCTTACACTCTGCTTTCGTTCAAGCTCTTTCGAGGATGTTATCTCATTCAAGCCATTTAAATTCAACCGGTGCAATCTCTCTTTGAAATCATTCTACGGTGTATCTTTTCAGTGGGCCCTAACCCACAGGTCTTTTCCCAGAATCTTACCTGACTCTTCTTATTTCCCGGAGATATCCTCAAATTTCTTGTCAAAGTTTGACGTAAGAATGAATTATCATCTGTCAAATGTATTTCTCCAAGATCTTTCAAATTCTTTTCATCGTTGGCTCAACCTCTTCGTTTTGATTATTCCGGAGTGCCTCAACAATTCTTGGTGGCGTTTCTCATTATCTTTCTCTGCATTTGAAGACCGAAGAAGAGTTTTCCCTTGAATCTTGTTTCGTCCTATCAAAGATTCATGGCTCTAGCTTGATGTCATCCTCTCATAACTATTTTTGATAGTGAGAATTCTTTTCACCTATCCGGAGCAATTCAAGAGTCTTTTCAGTTTGATTCTTTGGAGGCCATCATCTCATTATTATTCATTCTCAGCTTTCAGTTATCATTCTCCAATCTTACCGGTGCATCGTTCAAGTGATCTCTAATCAGTTCGTGATCTCTTCGTTCTCATGTATCTAGATTGTCTCAAGTATGTTCGTTCATTTGCTCATTCTTAACGGTGATTCATCCTTGTACTTCATTCGTTGTTCAATTCTTACGGTGGTTCGTTCAAGATTTCTCTTCCTTGTTTATCATATCAATTCATTCATTGTTTCAATTCTATCGGTGGTTCATTGAAGACCTTTCCAAGTTTAATCTCTCTTGATCTTTTATGAGAATAAGTGATATGTCAAATCCGTTGATTGTCATCAATTTAATTGGTGAAGGATTAGCATAATGTAATTCTTATTCTTGATTCACCTATATGGTTAATTTCTTATTCCGGAGGTTCATCCAAATTCTTGATCCGGATTGTTCATCTTATCTTTTTTTCGGAGTTCCAAGCTCTCGCAATTATATCATCACGGAGATACATCTAAATCATTACAAGGATTCTCCTTGTATTTTCAACTTCTCTTTCTTTCGTTTGATCATTCTTTTTGTTTACCGGAGTTCTTCATGAAGGTTCTACATGAGGGTTCATCAAGGATTTAATTCCTTCTCGAAGTGTTCATCCAGATTCTTTTCTAAGAAACTCAAGCTTTCTTCATATTGTAATCCGGAGTGCATTCTTTCTATCATATTATTGGAGGTGGTATTATGCCATTCTTGATAATTTGAGTTCATGTTTCATGATTCACATGTTGTTAAGTATGAGATATTTTAAATCCATCAATCTCATCATTGGAGTTATCTTGGGCTATTTTTCACCAAAAGCCTTCCCTAAGGATTGTTGCTATCTATGATGCTCATAAGTGAACCAAGTTCTTCTTTTATTCTCCCGGTGAAATACTTTGTCGTCTCCTTGTTCATTCCAATCCAATTATTTTTCCATGAGTGGCAGGTTGTCACCTCATAATTTGAGATGTATTCCATAAGACCATACCAACCTTATTATTTTCATTGTTGGTTTTCCAACAACTCCGTTCTCGCTTTTGTTGTAAGCGTGCTCTCTCAAGACCTTGTTTTCCTCCGTTCATTCCATTCCCTTTCTCTCTTTTCTTCCGGAGGCATTGTGTTGTTGCTCTCTTCAACCCTTCTTCTTGTTCTTGTCAGGACCTTGTTCTTTTCATGTTTATCCATTTAACCGGAGTGTTGTGCCTTTTGCTCAAGTTCTTTTCGCCTTATCAAGTCTTGCATCCCTTCTCAACCGGAGTGCTTTCAACTTCGTTCATCGCCGTTGCTTTCTTTCTTTCAATTTGCTCAACCTTGCAAGGTTCTTTGGTTTCACTCGTTTGTCAAAGAAGCAACTTACTTTTACCTCTTCTCTTTCTCTTCCGTTTTTTTCCTCCGGTGCCATTCTAGATCTCGGGACGAGATCCTTTCGTAGTGGTGGAGTGTTGTGACGTCCCAAGACCAGAGCTTCAGACGCCTTCCATGTTTCCGAGTGTTGTCGTGTGATTTGTTTTGGTTCGTTGCATCATGTGCATTGCGTCATGTCATCATCCGCATTGCATCATCATGTTTTCAAAACTTGCATTCGTCCGGGTTCCCCCAGTTCGATTCGTTGTCCGTTCTGAGCCCAGACACACTTGCACGCGCCAGCGGCATGTCCGAAATATTATTTTATAAGTGGCCGGAAAATGTTCTCGGAATGGGATGAGAGTTGACGTGTGGTCTTATTATAGTGTAGATAGACCGCCTGTCAAGTTTCATCGCATTCGGAGATCGTTTGACGCCCCAATGGTTAACTATAGCGACAATATAGTCGATCTAATGTCGGACGCTTTCGGTCTCTGAAAATAGTCGCCGGGCCTCTCTCTCTTCTCTTCTCTCAGCTCGAGCCCTTCTGCACAACCCACAAGTTCCAACCGACCCCTCGCGTGCGTGTCCGAATTTTCCCGGACCCAACCCGGACAGTCGTCACCGTCGTGTCCGGATCATCCCCAAACATCTACAAAACGTCTCTGTTTTTCTCTTTGGGCTGCCTAACCTATTTTTCCCGTCCGTCCGATTAAGATCGGAGGGACCAAATGCCCCTATCCAAAAATCCACTTGCTATATATAGACCCCTAACCTAATCTAGACAAACCACCTAATTTCTAGGGATCCTACCCTAGCGCCGCCGCCCACTTTCCTCTATATTTCAGCGCCAGGCCAATCACCTCGCTCCGACCATCTCCCTCGATTTGCGCCGATCCACCCAACCAGCTCGCAGCCGCCTCCCCTTCCCTGCTCCCGTGTGTGTCCAGCACCAGAGGAGAGGTGCTCCTCGAGCCCTCGATCCAGCGCGTAGGCGCCCTGAGCCCTCCTCACCTCGTCCCCACGCCGCCGTTGCTTCGCTGCAGTGCCTGCAGCATTGTGTTCGCAACGTCGAGAGGAGGCCGAGCTCCTCTCTCCGTCCAGCCCCGCCTCCGGCCGGCAGGTCACCGGAGTCGCCCGACGGCACCAGATCCATCAGGCCAAGGCCCTCGCCACCTTCCCTTATTTCTCCTTCCTCCTTCTGCTTTCTCCCTCTCACGCAATTCTCTCCCTCTCTCTGAACCTTCACAGGAACAATGGCTCGCCGCCCGGAGCCGTCGCCTTCCACCATCGCCTTTGCCTTGGATCCGGCCAGTTCCCGTGGCCCCTCGCCCCGCCAAGTTCCTCTGCTGCATCGAACGGCAGCAGTTCAGGCAGAGGACGCTGCCTCTGCCTCGACCCCGCCTGGACTCCCCTCTGTCGGCCTTCAACGCCATCCAGCGCCCGAATCCACCCAACTCTGGCCTCCCTCGCCTCTCCCGCGTCACCGGAGCCCCGGCGACCCCTCCTGGACCTGCTGCTGCCGCCTGCGTCCTCCTCTGCTTCGAGCCGCTCGGCTTGAGCATTGACCGCGCCCCGCTCAAGCGCTACGCGCCAGGCACGCAGCGAGGCCGGCCCTCCACCTCGTTCGATCCAGCAAGGCCCAGCTGCGACCGGCCCGGACGCGCCCTTCGGCCACCCGAGTACACCACCAAGCCGGCCCAAGTGCCGTGGTGAGAAGCCCAGTCCGCTTCAGATTCGGCCCGTGTTGTTTTTTTTCCTGCCAGGCCGAATTTTGCTATTTCCAGAAAACTGCATATTTACAGTTTGGACCCCGAGCTTCATGCATATAATAACTCATGATCTATGCAGCATATGTAAAAACTTCATATATGTAATATGCTCAGAATCTTGTCTAGTTTCATAATATGCAACTTTCATCTATGCTTAAAATGTTTAAAATGATGTTTGTTTAAATTTGCTCCTATGCCATGCTAAAATGATTTAATTCATAACTTATTAACCGTAGCTCAGTTTTAATTAAACTTTATATGTAAATGAGGTAGAATTTTGCCTAGTTTAACATGGTGGCATCACTTTGCATGTTTAAAAACTATAAAATTTGATTTAGGGCATAACAGTACCAAACCTAATATATGCATATGAGGAGTTTCCGGACTTGTTGTTTTGTTGTTCCGGCCTCATTTAAACTTGCCTAGATTAGATAGTTTCATCATGCTTCACCTCTTGCCATGCTAACAACATTTAATCTTGTTGGGTACATAAACGAGAGAGAACTAAATAAGTCATGTGGTGTTTTCTTCAATATGCAACTCCGTTGCATATTGAGCTCCACTTAATTTGTAGGGTTGTTTGTGTATTTTGCCATGCCATGTTTCATTAAACCGGACATGCATCATACTTGATTGTGCATCATGCCATGTTTATGTGGTGGTTGTTTACTATGTTATTTGCTCCTTTCCGGTGTTGCTTCTTCGGGTTGGTTCCGATAACGTCGTGTTGTGAGGATTCGTTCGACTACGTCCGTTTATCTTCTTCATGGACTCGTTCTTCTTCCTTGCGGGATTTCAGGCAAGATGATCATACCCTCGAAATCACTTCTATCTTTGCTTGCTTAGTTGCTCGCTCTTTTGCTATGCCTATGCTGCGATACCTACCACTTGCTTTTCATGCCTCCCATATTGTTGAACCAAGCCTCTAACCCACCTTGTCCTAGCAAACCGTTGTTTGGCTATGTTACCGCTTTGCTCAGCCCCTCTTATAGCGTTGTTAGTTGCAGGTGAAGATTGAAGTTTGTTCCTTGTTGGACATGGAGATGTTGTTCCTTGTTGGAACATGTTTACTTGTTGGGATATCACCATATCTCTTACTTAATTAATGCATCAATATACTTGGTAAAAGGGTGGAAGGCTCGACCATATGCCTGGTGTTTTGTTCCACTCTTGCCGCCCTAGTTTCCGTCATATCGGTGTTATGTTCCCGGATTTTGCGTTCCTTACGTGGTTGGGTGATAATGGGAACCCCTTGACAGTTCGCCTTGAATAAAACTCCTCCAGCAAGGCCCAACATTGGTTTTACCATTTGCCACCTAGCCTTTTCTTTCCCTTGATTCGGCCGGCTCAAGGGTCATCTTATTTTAACCCCCCCGGGCCAGTGCTTCTCTAAGAGTTGGTCCAAACTGAGCGATGTCCGAGGCTACTAGGGGCAACCCTGGGCTGGCTTACCCGACGTCTGGCTCATCCGGTTTGCCCTGAGAACGAGATATGTGCAGCTCCTATCAGGATTTGTCGGCACATCTGGGTGGCTTTGCTGGTCTTGTTTTACCATTGTTGAAATGTCTTGTAACCGGGATTCTGAGTCTGATCGGGTCTTCCCGCTAGAAGGTCTATTCCTTTGTTGACCGTGAGACCTTGTCATGGGCAAAGTTGGGACACCCCTGCAGGGTTTTGAACTTTCGAAAGTCGTGCCCGCGGTTATGGGCAGATGGGAATTTGTTAACGTCCGGTTGTAGAAAACCTAAAGTTGACCTTAATTAAAAATACATCAACCGCGTGTGTAACCGTGATGGTCTCTTTCCGGCGGAGTCCGGGAAGTGAACACGGTGTTGGAGTTATGCTTGACGCAGGTTGTTCTAGGATCACTTCTTGATCATACTTTTATCAACCGTGCTTTGCCTTCTCTTCTCGCTCTCATTTGCGTATGTTAGCCACCATATATGCTAGTCGCTTGCTGCAGCTCCACCTCACCCTTTTACCTTACCCATAAGCTTAAATAGTCTTGATCGCGAGGGTGCGAGATTGCTGAGTCCCCGTGACTCACAGATACTTCCAAAACCAGCTTGCAGGTGCTGATGAGTATGTGCAGATGACGCAACCAAGCTCAGGAGGAGCTCGAGGAAGATCTTGTCCTTTGTGTTGTTCCGTTTCCAGTTGATCAGTAGTGGAGCCCAGTTGGGGTCGATCAGGGGCCTTGTCGCATTTGGGGTTCTTCTTTTATTTTGGTTCCGTAGTCGGACCTTGAGTGTATTTGGATGATGTAATGCTTTATTCATGTAATTGTGTGAAGTGGCGATTGTAAGCCAACTATGTATCTCTTTTCCTTATGTATTACATGGGTTGTGTGAAGATTGCCTCACTTGCGACATTGCTTTCAATGCGGTTATGCCTCTAAGTCGTGCTTCGACACGTGGGAGATATAGCCGCATTGAGGGCGTTACACATAGTTAAGCTTTAACCTGACGATGATGATGTAGCCAATCGGCTGGGAATCACATCATCAAGTACAACTCACAAGTAATAAGGATTACCAAGAGTAGTTGAACCGTAGGGCGGACTTGATTCAGTTATCGGTGTCCTTGAGTGCTTGATAACTCAGAGCCCATGAA
This sequence comes from Triticum dicoccoides, assembly GCF_002162155.2. NCBI lineage: Eukaryota > Viridiplantae > Streptophyta > Magnoliopsida > Poales > Poaceae > Triticum > Triticum dicoccoides. The sequence goes on along the minus strand of NC_041380.1, from coordinate 246,170,200 downwards.
AAAAATTAGAATAAGTGAGAATGTAGTACTTGATGGAGATATCATAAGAAGTTATGAAGTTCCATGATAATCTCGAGATACCATGGGGTAATACTCGATGACAGACCAAAATAGAGGTTAGACTGGGGTATTTCTCTGCAGAAGACAAATGCTTAAACTTGCACGAGAAATGGTATTTAAAGGAGAACATGGTCGGAACCACGTCCACAGATACAAGATGAACTTATAACAAGGGGATTATTATTTTAAGAGAAGCTTCCATGATAAGATATACATCGGGTCCATGGGCATGAACACGGGGTTCAAGGTCGACTCCCACTTGTTCAACGCATAACCTTTCATTCACCTCTCATATTTCGAAAATGACATTAGTTGTTGACAATTTTACCTGGTGCAATACCAGATAAATATGACCCGTGAAATCTTTCGAGTTCACATGGATTAGGGAAGGCATAGGTTCAACCCATCAGGGCATCTTAGAACATATACCACAAACTTCGGAGTAAATAATACAAGCTCGAAAGTAGAGCATGGTTCACAAAGCAGAGGATACAATTCACGAAAGGAATTATACCCATGGAAAGGCTCACAAGGTTATTCAATATGAAGGACACGGTCGGATAAAATCCGACAAAGGGTCTGGCGGTCCACAAGGGATCTGATGTGAGCATCGGTACTCAACCAGAGGAAGAAAGAATGCAAGGAAGTCAGATTATAGAAACAATGGCTAACTCAAAGCTCAAATGCAAAGGAATTATTAATTCCAAGACAAGGGATCAGAAGCAATTCTCTGATTAGGGATGGATAAGTTGAATAGCCTTATGGGTACAATCGATAGCAATTTGGTTGGTTGAGATCAAGCTCATGTTTAAAATGACGTCTGAGCCGGAAGGATAATCCTAAGATTCGACTGATGATTGTGAACATTTGCAACTTATTGAATCAATGGACTCAAAAATGATAGTGACCAAGGATGCCACTACTATTTGTATACTTATGGGATTAACCATAATGCAAGAAAGCAAGAATTTCAAGAACAACTGGCGGTTGAGGATTTTTGAAAGATCAATTAGTATTTCGAAGACTTTGGTGAAACACATGAACAATTGGGGAGAAACAAATCCTTGGTGTGTGTGAGGATTAATTTGTAGGTGTATTAAGGTGACAAGGAACTGTCAGGCAGTAGGCACAAGGATTTTTGGAACAACAACAAGTATTTTGAGGTATCTCATAATAACAAGAGCAACTGGGGACTAAGGTAAGAATGGCAAGTGCATGTAGTTATCTATAGGGGTTGATGGTGGAAGGGAATTGCAAACGCAATAAGCACGAGTTCTCGGGATAACTTCGGAGAGTATCTTCTGAATGCTCTGGTGCAGTAGGCGATCATCTATAATAAGGGGCTCTCCGGAAGGAAGTAATTACGAGAACCTAGAGTTAGAGTTAGCAAAATCTTTTAACCCGAATAGAAGAGAGATCAGAATCCCAGAGTATAGATGAGGAATAAAAGATCCTAATACCACCCAATGGTGACATGGGCCCGTAAGCCGACAGCCATGTTAGTTAAAAGTTTTGCAATGACTAGACTCAACTTCGGCCAAGGAGTTTGGAAGGGGGATTCCTATAGGCAGTCGGCTCTGATACCAACTTGTGACGCCTCCAATTTGACCGTACACTAATCATACACGCAAACGTGTACGATCAAAATCAGGGACTCACGGGAAGATATCACAACACAACTCTACAAATAAAATAAGTCATACAAGCATCATATTACAAGCCAGGGGCCTTGAGGTCTCGAATACAAGACCTCGATGATAGACGAGTCAGCGGCAGCAACAATATATGAGTACAGACATAAGTTAAACAAGTTTGCCTGAAGAAGGCTAGCACAAACTGGGATACATGTCGAAAGAGGCGCATGCCTCCTGCCTGGGATCCTCCTATACTACTCCTGGTCGTCGTCTGTGGTCTGCACGAATTAGTAGGCACCTCCAGTGTAGTAGGAGTCATCGTTGACAGTGGCGTCTGGCTCCTGGACTCTATCGTCAGGTCGCAGCAATCGGATATAGGAAGGGGAAAAAGGGGGAGCAAAGCAACCGTGAGTACTCATCCAAAGTACTCGCAAGCAAGGAGCTACACTACATATGCATGCATTGGTATCAAATGAAAAAGGGGTACCATATGTGGACTGAACTGCAGAATGCCGGAATAAGAGGGGATAGCTAGTCCTATCGAAGACTACGCTTCTAGTAACTTCCATCTTGCAGCAGGAGAAGAGACTAGATGGTAAGTTCACCAAGTAACATCACATAGCATAATCCTACCCGGTGATCCTCCCCTCGTCGCCCTGTGAGAGAGCGATCACCGGTTGTATCTGGCTCTTGGAAGGGTGTGTTTTATTAAGTATCCGGTTCTAGTTGTCATAAGGTCAAGGTACAACTCCGGGTCGTCCTTTTACCGAGGGACACATCTATTCAAATAGATAAACTTCCCTACAGGGGTGCACCACATTTCCCAACACGCTCGATCCCCTCTAGCCGGACACACTTTCCTAGGTCATGCCCATCCTTGGAAGATCAACACGTCGCAGCCCTACCTAGGCACAACAGAGAGGCCAGCACACTGGTCTAAATCCTATGGCGCAGGGGTCTGGGTCCATCGCCCATTGCACACCTGCACGTTGCGTACGCGGCCAGCGAGCAGACCTAGCCTCCGTTATACAAGGGCAGGCGTTCCAGTCCAACCCGGCGCGCGCCGCTCAGTCGCTGACGTCACGAAGGCTTCGGCTGATACCACGACGTTAAGTGCCCATAACTGTTCCCGCGTAGTTGGTTAGTGCGTATAGGCCAGTGGCCAGACTCAGATCAAATACCCAGATCTCGTTAAGCATGTTATTTTGAAATAACCGCGGACGCCGACCAGGGCCAGGCCCACCTCTCTCTTAGGTGGTCTCAACCTACCCTGTCGCTCCGCCACAAAGATCCACTCAGAGGGCCGTCGGGACAAACGTCCTTTCGGATCCAATCCGTGAATCACTTGCGGGTACTCTACGAACCGAGCCGACTTTAGTCATCATAGGTATCATATAATATGTATATAAGTATACACCCGTGATCACCTCCCGAGTGATCATGGCCCAATAGTATAGCATGGCAAACGGACAAGAATGTAGGGCCACTGATGATAAACTAGCATCCTACACTAAGCATTTATGATTGTAGGTAAGGTATCAATAATTGGAGCAACAATGACAGGATATGCATCAGGATAGGATTAACGGAAAGCAATAACATGCTACACTACTCTAATGCAAGCAGTAGAGAAGAGAGTAGGCGATATCTGGTGATCAAGGGGTGGCTTGCCTGGTTGCTCTGGCAAGAAGGAGGGGTCGTCGTCGATGTAGTTGATCACGGGGGTGTCGGCGGCGGTCTCGAGGTCTACCGGAAAGAAGTAACGAGGGGAACACAAATAAATAATAGAGAAAACAAAGCAACACAAAGCATAGCATGGCAATACGCGGTGCTAGGGGTGACCTAACGTAGGGATGGGTGATACCGACGATGGGGAAAACATCCGGGAAAGTATTCCTGGTGTTTGATGCTTTCAGACAGATGAAACAGAGGTGGATTGTTGCATGTTCGCTATGCTAGGGACGTGCGGCGGATGAACAGACTGCGTATTCGGATTTGTCTCGTCGTTCTGAGCAACTTTCGTATATAAATTATTTTCATCGAAGTTACGGTTTATTTTATATGATTTGTTGAAGTTTTAAATGATTTTCTAAAATTTCTAGAATTAATATTATTTTGAAATAAAAGAATAAATGCTATGGGTATATAGAGAGTGTATCCAGAGAGGTGCATCTGTGGCTGAAAGTGGGCCTAGTTGACTCAGTCAACAGTCCAGATAACTGTTTGACTATTGACTGGTCAAACTATAGATGGGTCCTAGGTGTCATTGGCACAAACACTTAATTAACATTTTATTTATTTTAATCTCCTGGATTAATCTAACGGTGGGTCCCGCATGTCATAAGTTACTAGACTAATTTAGCACTAATTAAAGCTAAACCTAGTACTAATCTAAACAAGGGCCAGCTATTAGTGGGCAGAGCCCAGCCGGCCACAAGCATGGCACACTCACACAGCGGGCACACACACATCATGCATGCACACACCAGACACACGGCCACAGCCATAGAGCATTAGCAGCGGCAGCTAGCAAGCAGCGGAGTACGTAGTTGCAGTAAGCAACGGCAGCGATGAAGCAGAGCAGCGCAGTAGCAGGCACACACAGCAGCGGCTACCGGCAGCAACAAGCAGTGGTGGAAGTAGCAGTGAAGCAGCAACGACGCAAGGAGTAGCATAGCAGCATGGGAGCTCGGGCGACGGCGCGGTCAGGGGCGGCCGAGCGCACGCGGGCGCCAGCGGCAGCGCGCGAGCTGAGTGCGGCCAGCGCGAGCGGCCAGGGGCGTGGTGCAGTGCAGGGGAGCGCCCGGGGCAACGGGAGTGCGGCCAGGGGAGGGACCGGCCCTGGCAAGCAACTGCGGGCGCGGAGGTCCGGCCATGGCGTACAGGGGAGCTATGGCTATCAATTGAAGAGGGGAAAGGAGAGAGATAGCACGACTGCTCACTGGGAGGTCGCGCGGACGGCTCTTGGGCGTCGGGGTGGGCAGACGGCGGCGGATTGAGCGGCGGAGCTCCGGCGGCCATGGCGAGGAAGAGGGTCACGGGCGTAGTCGTTCGAGCGTCCCGGCTCGATCTGGTGGTTGAAGAGGATGAAGCAGTCGACGAAGGAGCCTAAGGACACGATGGCTGGGCGCGGGGTTGTCGGTGGCGACGGGATCTACAGCGGCGTGACCATGGCGTCTTGGGTTGTTGCTCTGGGCGGAAGAAACGGCACGGGGGAGGAAGAGAGGGAGGACTAGGGTTCGTCCAGGGGGTCAAGGGGGTCTTGCAGGCGGGCAAGGCGGCTCGGATGCCAACGCGTGGCCGGCGGCCATGGAGATGGCGCCACGGCCTCCCCTGCCTCCAGTAGTAGTAGAAGGAGACAAGTAGGGGGTCTGGGCTGGTTTTAGCCAGATGGTCCAAGTGGCCCGGTAGGATAGGTTTTATTTTTCTATTTTTAATCTAACTTTCATACTTTGCATTTTATTTGAGCTACAAAAAGAGTTTTACTTAATACAAAACTTGGCACAAAAGTAAAGCGCAATATTCTGGGTTGCTACAAAAAGTTTCAAAGCATTTGAGAGTGTTCAACTATTTTTAAAAATTAAAAAGGTCAAATAATTAGCTATTGGACCAGTGTTATAATTTTCAGGGGTATTTCAAACATTCCATAATGTTTGTTTAATGCATGACAATTATATAGTGAAAGTTTTCAACCTATGGAACATTTTTAAATTACTATTTTATAAAAAATATTATTTGACTTGGCATTTGAATCTGGATTTGAGTTTGGTTTGAAACAAATTGAGGATTAGCAAAATGATTATGATTTCATGGCATCATTAGGCATGGGATTATTGTGGCAAGATTCTCGGGTATTACAACAAGTGAGGAGTTTTCTTGGCCTTGCTGGATTCTATAGGCGTTTTGTGAGAGATTTCAGCACCATTACTGCACCTCTCAATGAGCTTACAAAGAAGGATGTACCTTTTGTTTAGGGTACCGCACAGGAAGAAGCCTTCACGGTATTGAAATATAAGTTGACACATGCTCCTTTACTCCAAATTCCAGATTTTAATAAGACTTTTGCGCTTGAATGTGATGCTAGTGGAATTGGATTAGGATGTGTGTTATTACAAGATGGCAAACCTGTTGCATACTTTTTTGAAAAAATGAGTGGGCCTAGTCTGAATTATTCTACTTATGATAAAGAATTATATGCTCTTGTTCGGACTTTAGAAACATGGCAACATTATTTATGGCCCAAAGAATTTGTTATACATTTTGATCATGAATCTTTGAAACATATTAAAGTCAAGCTAAACTGAATTGTAGACATGCTAAATGGGTTGAATTCATTGAGACTTTCCCTTATGTCATTAAACACAAGAAGGGTAAAGAAAATGTCATTGCTCATGCATTGTCTCGTCGCCATACTATTCTTTCACAACTTGACTTCAAAATATTTGGTTTGGAGACCATCAACGATTAATATGTGCATGATGCTGATTTTAAAGATGTAATGCAGAATTGTAAAGAAGGAAGAACATGGAAGAAGTTTGTCATTAATGATGGATTTGTGTCTCATGCTAACAAGCTATGCATTCCAGCTAGCTCCGTTCGTCATGTGTTGTTACAGGAAGCGCATGGAGGAGGATTAATAGGACACTTTGGCGTGAAGAAGACGGAGGATATACTTGCTACACATTTCTTTTGGCCAAAGATGAGACGGGATGTTGAGCGTTTTGTTGCTCGCTGCACTACATGTCAAAAAGCTAAGTCATGACTCAATCCTCATGGTTTATATATGCCTTTGCCTGTACCTAATGTTCCTTGGAAGGATATATCTATGGACTTTGTTTTAGGTTTACCTCGAACAAAGAAGGGGAGGGATAGCATATTTGTTGTCGTGGATAGATTTTCGAAAATGGCACACTTTATACCATGTCATAAAAGTGATGATGCTGTTAATATTGCTGATTTGTTCTTTCGTGAAATTATTCGCTTGCATGGTGTGCCAAATACTATTGTTTCAGATCGTGATACTAAATTTCTTAGTCACTTTTGGAGATGTTTATGGGCTAAGTTGGGGACTAAACTGCTTTTCAGTACTACTTGTCACCCCCAAACTGATAGACAAACTGAAGTAGTCAATAGAACATTGTCTACTATGCTCAGGGCTGTTTTGAAGAATAATAAGAAAATGTTGGAAGAATGCTTGCCTCATATTGAATTTGCTTATAATCGTTCATTGCATTCTACTACTAAGATGTGCCCTTTTGAAATTGTGTATGGTTTCCTACCTCGTGCACCTATTGATTTGTTGCCTCTTCCATCTTTGGAGAAGGTTAATTTTGATGCTAAAGAACATGCTGAATTGATTTTAAAAATGCATGAGTCAACTAAGGAAAACATTGAGCGTATGAATGCTAAATATAAACTTGCTGGAGATCAGGGTAGAAAACATGTTGTGTTTGCACCTGGAGATCTTGTTTGGTTACATTTGCGTAAGGATAGATTTCCTAATTTGCGCAAATCATAGCTAATGCCACGTGCTGATGGTTCTTTTAAGGTGTTAGAGAAAATAAATGATAATGCATATAAACTTGAGCTGCCTGCAGATTTTGGGGTTAGTCCCACTTTTACCATTGCAGATTTGAAGCCTTATTTGGGTGAGGAAGATGAGCTTCCGTCGAGGACGACTTCATTTCAAGAAGGGGAGGACGATGAGGACATCAATACCATTGTTACACCCACAGCCCCTGCTACTATAAATACTGGACCAATTACTACAGCTCGCGCACGCCAATTAAATTATCAGGTACTTTCGTTTCTTGGTAATGATTCTAATGTTCATGAGAATATGATGCTGCCTAAACTGGATACATTTGTTTTGCTTACAAATGAAGGGCCTGGCATGGATTAGAGGGATGAACATTGGAGCAAGAACAAGCATGGAGATGATGGCATGCGCAAGGGGATCAAGAACGAAGTTACAAGTGATGATTTCAGGACTTTGAAGCCACCATAAGGGTTGCATGAAGCCTTGTACGAAATATACAGGATGCCACTTCATAAATTTCGTCTAGAGGCTATTCTAGGTGCCACGTCACCTTATTATTGGGCCAGGCCCATGTATTTTCGAAATACTTAAGTATAGGCTGTTTTTAGAGTTCGTATGTGTGGGGAAACAAGAGATAGGGTTTGTTTAGGACCCCTCCTCCAAGGGCCACGAAATTCCCCCCTCTTCCTCCATCTATACAGCCCTTTAGACTTTGGGGTTTGTTAAGATTAAAGTTCGCCATAGCTACAACTTCGCGTACTTCGTTTGTGTTCAACGACCAGACAAAGGCGTCACAGAACCCCACCTTGATCAATAAAGCTTTCCTCTTATATTCGCAATATCCAGATTGCAATCTTAATTTCTTGCTTTGTAACACCGCGAGTATCATGCTACAGTAACCCCTGGGATTAATCTAATCTTTTTGCTAAACAATGCATGATCATCTTTGATCCTATCTCTTTTCAAATTCCACTTGAATTCAAATTCAATTACTAAGTGAAATTTAAAATTTCACAAACATGAAATCTAAAATGTTCTTCATGTGGCAAATAATCATTCGTTAATATTGGTGGTGAACCAACCTTTTTATAAGGTGTTTAACTGCCCTAAACTAAATAAAACAATGGCCTAATCAATAATTTAACCGCCTTTCTAATTTGTAAAAAAAATACTAAACTATTTTATCTAAAATGTTCAACTTAATATGGAGTAGCCTAAATTATACTAATATTTTAGGCGTAAGTTTTATAATTTGTAAAACTATTTTTTTGGTTTTAAAATGAAAACAAAAAAAGTTTTAAAGAAAAACCAAAAGCAAAATAGAAAAAAGGAGGGCGTGGTCGTTTCCCCTCGGTCGCCTTCCCTGTTCGTGCGACCGCGGGCGTGGTCACCGCCCACACCGCAGCAGCGCTGGGATAAGGACGACCCTTC
>NC_041380.1:246153965-246161380 GCF_002162155.2 Triticum dicoccoides | reverse complement strand
GTCCCCACGCCCTCTCCTCTTTGCCCTCGCCCTAGATCCCCTTCTCCCCCTCACCCGAACGCAGCCATCGCCATGGCCTCGCCGTGCGCGTGGCCACCGGCCGCCGCACTTCGTTCGCCCGCGTCCGGGAGCTTCCTCACAGCCGCCTACGCTGACTGCGTCCACTTTCCCGAGCTCGGAGCCCCTACGTCGTCGGGATCGACTTCGTCTTCAACCTCCGGCCGCCTCAACGCCATCGCCGATTTCACTGCCGTCTGCCGCTCCTAAGCTGTCAACGAGCCACCCTTGAGCTCCTCGGTGAGCTCTGCTTTGGTTCCCCCTTCCCCCCGTCGAATCCACGCCGTAGCGCCGCCTCGCGAGCTGGCACCCGCCATGTCCGAAGCTATGCTGGCCGCTCTTGGCCACCTGCGCCCCTGCACCTCACCGCACGCACGCTCGCCTGCCCCCTGTCAAACGCCTGCTGCCTTGGCCACCCACTCCCCATGCGCCGCGTGTGTCCGCATCCATTCGTTGCCGCGCTCCCCTGCTGCGCCCACCTGTTGCTGGCTGAGCTGCTGCTGCGTTCGGTCTTCACCCCTTGCTGCGCGCGTGCCTGCTGCTTTGCTGCTGCTCATGCCGCCACAGTTGCTAATCCCAGCTACTGCTTCTAATCCCTGCCGCTGCTGTTCTTTACTACTGCCTGCTGATGCCGCTGAAGGCCTGGCCGCTGTGCACTCTAATGCACACGTGCCCAATGCACACTAGTGGCCGGCTTGGCCATGGCCGATGGAAGTGGATCCTCTGCCATCCTAAAGGAATGTCACGAAGCTACAGTGACATGCGTATGTAAAATGAAGAGATGTCACGAGCTACAATGAAATACTATAGCAATCACTGTGTGGATTTACTGTAGCATGTACAAAATATCAAAAAAATAATTTTATTGCACCATAATTTTGTTTGTATGTAATTTTTGTAAATGTATACAATACATTTGTAATTTTCAAATTAATTATAATCATTTTTGGCTTAACCGTATGGATGCGAAGAAGGGATGTCACGGTTACTGTAGCTTACGTGACATCCCTTCAGGATGTTAGAGGATCCGCTTCCATGGCCGATGGGGCTAGCCTGTGCTATGTTTAGACTAGATACTATTATTGGTTATATTAGTCTATGTACAGATTAGTCTATGTACATATGACATGTGGCCCCTATTATTTAGGTTTGTTTTATTTATTTGTTTAGGAAAAGGGTCTATGACACATGCGCCACACATGCCTCTTTGACTAGTCAATTTGACTAGGTCAATTCGGTTTAAGTTAAATACAAAAATTCCTGAAATTTTTGGAAAAATGATTTAAAATTTTAGAAATTCATATAAAATAAACCGTGCCTCGGATTAAAATACTTTGTACATGAAAGTTGGTCAGAACGACGAGACGAATCCGAATACGCCCTTCGTTCGTCTATCACACGTCCCAAGCATAACGAACGTTGAACTTTTCCCCTCCCGTTCATCTGTTTGACAGATGTCCGGAACCGGAAAAACCTTCTCAGATGTTTCCCCCTTCGTCAATATCTCGTAGTGCCGCGTTAGAACACCTGTAGCACCGCTTATTGTCTTGTTATGCATATGTTTGCGTGTATTTACTATTTCTTCCCCTCTTCTCTCTGGTAGACTCTGAGACCGCTGCTGATGCCCCTATGATCGGCTACATCAACGACAACCCCCCCCCCTTGCCAGAGCAACCAGGCAAGCAACCCCACCCCTTGAGCATTCTGATATCGCCCATTTCTTTCCCTCTCATGCTTGCATTAGACTTGCTACTGCTTTCTGTATGATCCTACTCTGATGCATAGCCTGTTGTTGTTACCTGCATTCATACCTTACCTGCTTATCCTAAACTGCTTAGTATAGGTTGGTTAGTGATCCATCAGTGACCCCCACCTTGTCCCAGTTGCCCCGCTTTATGTTCGATGACTTGATCAACGTGATTGACGTCCAAGCCCCGACACCGCACATCACCCCCTAGTTGTACGACACTACAGAGTTACTATCGAGTTCCGAGGGTGAACCTCATACATCACTCCTGATGAGATCTCTGTAGTGTAGCTATTCGGTCGTGATCATCGAGGGTGATTTCCTCCTTAACTACTTCCGATACGGCTCTGTCGTGCAACCCCTCAAGTGTGAACCTCGAGGGTGAATCCTCTTACGTTCACCTTGATGATTACACCGAGTGGAATTCATTGGGGGTGATTCCTCGGATTTTCCCTTTGGTGTTAGACACACAGTTACCATGGTTACTATGACTTTACATTGAGCCATGTTACTAAAGACGGGTCGGCCCTGAGGGGTACCCACACGAGCTTAATAGCGAGTGATGTGGAGTCGGGTTGACCTGGAAGGTGCTCGCGAGATACTTACGAGGCGTGGCCGGACATTCTTAGCCCTTGCCGCAAGTACTCGAGATGGGGCGACGGGGTCACATCGATCGTGAGTCTCTGCTCGTTATCGCGTGCTCCTAATCCACTACGGTTTGGACATTTGATCCGAGGGGCCTCTGGCCTGATAGCACTAACCATCACGTGGGCATAGTATGGGCGTTCTGCGTCGTATACATCAGCCGAAGCTTAATAGACGTCAGCGACTGAGCGGCGCGCGCCGGGATGGACTGCGTAAGCTCTTGCCTTGTTGAAGGAGGTAGCTAGGTCTGCTCACCGGCCGCATACGCAACATGCAGGAGTTCCCGGGGAGATGGCCCATGACCTCTGGGGGCATAGGTTTAGTCTGGCGTGTTGTCCTCTCTATTATGCTTAGGTCGGGTTGCGGCGTATTGTTTGGCCGAGGCCGGGCTTGACCCAGGAAAGTGTGTCCGGCCGGAGTTAATCGAGCGTGGTGGGTAAGTTGTTGCACCCCTGCAGGGAAGAAAACATCTATCGGTATCCTGTCCTACGGTAACAGACACTTGGAGTTGTATCCCGATCGATACAACTAGAACTGAATACTTGAGATGAGAAGTGGTTATGAGAAACGGTGTGTGATGAGAAATGGATAGTATGGCTCTGGGATTGCTTTCTCGCAGGGAGTCAAGAAAGGATCTCTGGCCGAGGTTGATAACACTTCTACTACTTTACTTTATGCTACTCTGCTCCCTCCTATTGCTGCAAGATGGTGGTTTCCAGAAGATGCTAGTCTTTGATAGGCTAGGCTTTCCCCTTCCCTTCTGGCATTCTGCAGTTTAGTCCACAGATACAACCCATTCCTTTGATACAGATGCATACTTAGTTTAGATCTGATGTAGGTCTTGCGAGTACTTTGGATGAGTACTCACGGTTGCTTTGCTACTTCTTTTCCCCCATACCCGATTGTTGCGACCAGATGACGGATCCCATGAGCCAGACGACGCCACTGAGGACTACTACTACCCGGAGGATGCCTACTACTACGTGAAGACCGCAGACGACTAGGAGCAGTTAGGAGGCTCCCAGGGAGGAGGCCTTGCCTTTTCGATCATTGTTGCTTTTGTGCTAGCCTTCTTAAGGCAATCTTGTCTAACTTATGTCTGTACTCAGATATTGTTGCTCCCGCTGACTCTTGTGTATTCGAGCTTATGTATTCGAGCCCTCGAGGCCCATGGCTTGTAATATAAAGCTTGTATTATTTTAATTTGTGTCTAGAGTTGTGTTGTGATATCTTCCCGTGAGTCCTTGATCTTGATCGTACACATTTGTGTGTATGATTAGTGTACTATAGAATCGAGGGCATCACAAGTTGGTATCAGAGCCGACTGCCTGTAGGATCCCCCTTTCCAACTCCTTGGCCGAAGTTGAGTCTAGTCGCTGAAAAACCTGATTTACTAACATGGTTGTGTGTCTTACGGGCCCACGTCGCCATTGGGTGGTATTAGGATCTTTTATTCCTCGTCTATACTCTGGGACTCTGATCTCTCGTCTATTCAGGTGAAACATTTTACTAACTCTGACATAGGTTCTAGTACCCACTTCCTCCGGAGAGCCCTGACATTATCGATGTTCGCTTGCTTTGCCAGAAGATTCTGCGGATACTCCTCGATGTTTCTCGAGACCCTGTGCCAACTACCTTGCAGTTCCCGACCACCGATAATCCCCCTGAATAACATCCTTTCTGCTTGTACCTTCATCCCTAGTTTCTCCTATTATTCCAAGATACCACTAGTACTCTCCGTTGTTTCGAGAATCCTTTGTGCCTTCTGCTTTGCAGCTTTTTTTCGAACATCGGATAATTCACTTAACCGGGGTTCGTTCATCCCCAATTGTTCATTTTCTTTCCAAAATACCTGAAAAGGCTATCTGATCTTTCAAAATCCTCTGCAGCCTATTGTTCCTGAAAGTCTTGTGAGCCTGCTTTATGGATACATCCATATGTATCGCAATATTCATTAGCATTCCTTGTCATTGTCATTCCGAGTCTATTGATTGAATATTAATAAGAATAATCCCTATCGTCCGTCAATTACTAGAATTCATCTTTCCGGCTCAGACATCATTCTGGATATCAGATGGTTCTCGGTAAATCAATCCTGGATTGATTGGCCATCTAGTTCTATTCAACATACTCATTTCTTTATCAGAGCCCCTGCCTCTGATCCCCTAATTGTGGGATCATAAACCCTTCGTATTCAAGCTTCGGCTTATTCAGATGTTTCCATAAACGGATCCCTTTGCATCCCCTCTTCTTCTGGTTGAGTACCGATATTCACAACAGATCCTTTGCGGACCACCTGATCTTTTGGTGGATTACTATCTGGCAACTCCTTCATATTTTAAATCATCTACTCCATATTGCCAACCCTTTGCTTTCGAGCGTGTACCCATCGCTCCTGTTATTGTGTTGTATAGCTTCGTGAAAATGTCCCGATGGGTTGAACCTATGCTTTTCCTAATTCGTGTGAACTCGAAAGTTATAAGAGTCATACTCTTCGGGTGCTTCACTAGATAAATCTTCAGCACTACAATTTCTTCAAAAACGAGGAGTGAATGAAAGGTTATGCATTGAAGAAGTGGGAGTCGACCTTGAACCCTTGTGTTCATGCCCATGGACCCGATGTAGAACTAATCATGGGAGCTGCTCATATAAATAATTATTTCTTTGGTACAAGCTCATCTTGTATCTATGAATTGATCCTTTGCAATCATGGTTCCGACCATATTTCCTCCTTGATTCCATTTACCGGATAAGTTAAAATACTTATCCTCTGCAAATCATTTCCCCCGTCCAACTTCTACTCTGATTTACCTTCCGGCATTACACCTAGTACTTGATACTGGGAAGTTTTATACCCCATCACATCATTCCTAGCCTGGTCGGCTATATTTTTTTTATCATGTCAACTCTTCACTGTGCTACATGGTCCTTATTCCCGGAGCACAACTTTTCGATGATGAGTGAAGCTTACGTCGATCTTCCTCATCTTATCTTTCCACCTTGAACAACAAGCTTGAATCCGAGCTTGTGTCGTATCCATGGTTCCAATAGCCTTCGCTTCATCATTCCTTTTGCTTGATGTCGTTGCTGCTTGATGGCATCTTCATAAAGCCTCTGGACAAAAGTTGTCGTGATCACCATCAATATACTGCCTTGTTCTAAGATATCAATCAAAATCTTAAGGAGAAATACCACCCTTGCCCGTCGATGATTCGTGTTGTCATCGACACCAACCTTGACTTCCTGCCAATACAGACTTGGTCATATTTTGGTTATATTTTACATTCCTTGACATTCTTGGAATTGTTCCTTTGTACTTCTTGTGACCTTCAGATTCAATCTTGCTTGAAACACCATGTTAATGTTACCTCGAAGCATGACTGTGGTACGCCGAATAGCAACAAGAACATTGGAAGTGCATTGCCAAATGTTTCTTGCTCTATTATCCAAACACCGTTGTATTGATAACATCATGAATTCCTTTGCCCCTTTATCCAAATGGTGATGTACTTGTTGATCTAACATGTATATCATGCTCTACTTTAACTTGGGAAAAGATTCACTCCTAAATCTTGTCTATAAACACATTTTCCTTTCCTTTGGTTTGCTTAACCTTTCTTGTGATCTATTTATGTTATAAGCAGAAATAATTCCTTGCTTATGGGAATACCTCGGTTTACAACTCTGTCAGTGTGACCCTGTTATTATTGTTGATGACATTCCGGTAACCACCGATGGATGTGAAACTTGCCGATTGGTCCGCCTCGTTCAACGAGCAGGAAAATGGTTCTCTTCGTCCCTCGCCCTTGGTACCGATATTGTTGCCGACATAACTGACAGACTATTCCCTGACATATCTTGCTATCATGACCATGCAAGATGTCAACACCTTCACTAATTTTAACCCACATGATGGGCCCATAACCCACAGTTCCACGTGATCGAAACCTGACTCTCTTGTACACCCCTGTTGCCAAAGTTATTCCTTGAGCTTGACTTCATATTCATGAGCCACATTCCTATTGATCTATTCTGGTATCAGACGCCATACTTATCCTCGATGCTCTGAACCCCTTTAACCCCTTGTTTCAGGCAACAAGTGATTGCCTACCCGATTGAAGCTTCTTATTGCACCTTCTTACCTTGCTTTCGTTGACTTTCTTGAATTTCAACTTGAGAGATGCCTCTTTGCCACATTCACTGAGATAGTCCCCAGGTAGCTATCTTGTGTTGAGCTTCGTCCTTCCTGAGTCTTTTCCCCTTACTCCACCTCTTAAATCTCGGGACGAGATTTTTTGTAGTGGAGGAGATTTGTAACACCCGAGT
This sequence comes from Triticum dicoccoides, assembly GCF_002162155.2. Classification (NCBI taxonomy): domain Eukaryota; kingdom Viridiplantae; phylum Streptophyta; class Magnoliopsida; order Poales; family Poaceae; genus Triticum; species Triticum dicoccoides. The sequence continues at coordinate 246,154,605 of NC_041380.1, read as the reverse complement.
ATCATGCTACAGTAACCCCTGGGATTAATCTAATCTTTTTGCTAAACAATGCATGATCATGTTTGATCCTATTTCTTTTCAAATTCCACTTGAATTCAAATTCAATTACTAAGTGAAATTTAAAATTTCACAAACATGAAATCTAAAATGTTCTTCATGTGGCAAATAATCATTCGTTAATATTGGCGGTGAACCAACCTTTTTATAAGGTGTTTAACTGCCCTAAACTAAATAAAACAATGGCCTAATCGATAATTTCACCGCCTTTCTAATTTGTAAAAAAATACTAAAGTATTTTATTTAAAATGTTCAACTTAATATGGCAGTAGCCTAAATTATACTAATATTTTAGGAGTAAGTTTTATAATTTGTAAAACTATTTTTTTGTTTTAAAATGAAAACAAAAAAAAGTTTTAAAGAAAAACCAAAAGCAAAATAGAAAAAAAGGAGGCCCCCTGCCCCCCCACTGGACCTTAGCCCACGGGAGCGGCCCAGCCAGGCCAGCTCATTTCCCCTCGGTCGCCTTCCCTGTTCGTGCGACCGCGGGCGTGGTCGCCGCCCGACCGGCTCGCCGCCCACACCGCAGCAGCGCTGGGATAAGGACGACCCTTCCCCTGCCTCCTCGGTCCCTCCCCCCCCT
>NC_041380.1:246126279-246153670 GCF_002162155.2 Triticum dicoccoides | reverse complement strand
TTTGCCCTCGCCCTAGATCCCCTTCTCCCCCTCACCCGAACGCAGCCATCGCCATGGCCTCGCCGTGCGCGTGGCCACCGGCCGCCGCCCTTCGTTCGCCCGCGTCCGGGAGCTTTCTCACAGCCGCCTACGCCGACTGCGTCCACTTCCCCGAGCTCGGAGCCCCTACGTCGTCGGGATCGACTTCGTCTTCAACCTCCGGCCGCCTCAACGCCATCGCCGATTTCACCACTGTCTGCCGCTCCTAACCTGTCAACGAGCCACCCTTGAGCTCCTCGGTGAGCTCTGCTTCGGTTCCCCCTCCCCCCCGTCGAATCCACGCCGTAGCGCCGCCCCGCGAGCTGGCACCCGCCATGTCCGAAGCTATGCTGGCCGCTCTTGGCCACCTGCGCCCCTGCACCTCACCGCACGCACACTCGCCTGCCCGCTGTCAAACGCCTGCTACCTTGGCCACCCACGCCCCGTGCGCCGCGCGTGTCCGCATCCGTTCGTCGCCGCGCTCCCCTGCTGCGCCCGCCTGTTGCTGGCTGAGCTGCTGCTGCGTTCGGTCCTCACCCCTTGCTGCGCGCGCGGCTGCTGCTTTGCTGCTGCTCATGCCGCCGCAGTTGCTAATCCCAGCTACTGCTTCTAATCCTTGCCGCTGTTGTTCTCTACTACTGCTTGCTGATGCCGCTGAAGGCCTGGCCGCTGTGCACTCTAATGCACGCGTGCCCAATGCACACTAGTGGCCGGCTTGGCCATGGCCGATGGGGCTAACCTGTGCTATGTTTAGACTAGATGCCATTATTGGTTATATTAGTCTATGTACATATGACATGTGGCCCCTATTATTTAGGTTTGTTTTATTTATTTGTTTAGGAAAAGGGTCTATGACACATGGGCCACACATGCCTCTTTGACTAGTCAATTTGACTAGGTCAATTCGGTTTAAGTTAAATACAAAAATTCCTAATTTTTTTGGAAAATTGATTTAAAATTTTAGAAATTCATATAAAATAAACCGTGCCTCGGATTACAATACTTTGTACATGAAAGTTGGTCAGAACGACGAGACGAATCCAAATACGCCCTCCATTCGTCTATCACACGTCCCAAGCATAACGAACGTTGAACTTTCCCCTCCAATTCATCTGTCTGACAGACGTCCGGAACCGGGAAAACCTTCTCGGATGTTTCCCCCTTCGTCAGTATCTCCTAGTGCCGCGTTAGAACACCTGTAGCACCGCTTATTGTCTTGTTATGCATATGTTTGCGTGTATTTACTGTTTCTTCCCCCTCTTCTCTCCGGTAGACTCCGAGACCGCTGCTGATGCCCCTATGATCGGCTACGTCGACGACGAACCCCCTCCTTGCCAGAGCAACCATGCAAGCAACCCCCCCACCTTGAGCATTCTGATATCGCCCATTTCTTTCCCTCTCATGCTTGCATTAGACCTGCTACTGCTTTCTGTATGATCCTACTCTGATGCATAACCTGTTGTTGTTACCTGCTTTCATACCTTACCTGCTTATCCTAAACTGCTTAGTATAGGTTGGTTAGTGATCCATCAGTGACCCCCACCTTGTCTCAGTTGCCCCGCTTTATGTTCGATGACTCGATCAACGTGATCGACGTTCAGGCCCCGACACCGCACATCACCCTCCTAGTTGTACGACACTACAGAGTTACTATCGAGTGCCGAGGGTGAACCTCATACATCACTCCTGATGAGATCTCTGTAGTGTAGCTATTTGGTCGTAATCATCGAGGGTGATTTCCTCCTTAACTACTTCCGATACAGCTCTGTCGTGCAACCCCTCAAGTGTGAACCTCGAGGGTGAATCCTCTTACGTTCACCTTGATGATTACATCGAGTGGAATTCACCGGGGGTGATTCCTCGGGTTTTCCCTTTGGTGTTAGACACACAGTTACTATGGTTACTATGACTTTACACCGAGCCATGTTACTAAAGACGGGTCGGCCTTGAGGGGTACCCGCGCGAGCTTAATAGCGAGTGATGTGGAGTCGAGTTGACCTGGAAGGTGCCCGCGAGATACTTACGAGGCGTGGCCGGGCATTCTTAGCCCTTGCCGCAAGTACTCGAGACGGGGCGACGGGGTCACATCAATCGTGAGTCTCTGCTCGTTACCGCGTGCTCCTAATCCACTACGGTTTGGATATTTGATCCGAGGGGCCTCTGGCCTAATAGAACTAACCATCACGTGGGCATAGTATGGGCGTTCTGCATCGTATACATCAGCCGAAGCTTAATAGACGTCAGCGACTGAGCGGCGTGCGCCGGGTTGGACTGCGTAAGCTCCTGCCTTGTTGAAGGAGGTAGCTATGTCTGCTCACCGGCCGCGTACGCAACATGCAGGAGTTCCTGGGGAGATGGCCCATGACCCCTGGGGGCATAGGTTTAGTCCGGCGTGCTGGCCTCTCTATTATGCTTAGGTCGGGTTGCGGCGTATTGTTTGGCCGAGGCTGGGCATGACCCAGGAAGGTGTGTTCGACCGGAGGTAATCGAGCGTGGTGGGTAAGTTGGTGCACCCCTGCAGGGAAGAAAACATATATCGGTAGTCTGTCGTACGGTAACAGACACTTGAAGTTGTATCCTGATCGATACAACTAGAACTGAATACTTGAGATGAGAAGTGGTTGTGAGAAACGGTGTGTGATGAGAAATGGATAGTATGGCTCTGGGATTGCTTTCTCGCAGGGAGTCGAGAAAGGATCTCTGGCCGAGGTTGATAACACTTCTACTACTTTACTTTATGCTACTCTACTCCCTCCCGTTGCTGCAAGATGGTGGTTTACAGAAGATGCTAGTCTTTGATAGGCTAGGCTTTCCCCTTCCCTTCTGGCATTCTGCAGTCTAGTCCACACATACAACCTATTCCTTTGATACAGATGCATATTTAGTTTAGATCTGATGTAAGTCTTGCGAGTACTTTGGATGAGTACTGACGGTTGCTTTGCTACTTCTTTTCCCCCATACCCGATTGTTGCGACCAGATGACGGATCCCATGAGCCAGACGACGCCACTGATGACAACTACTACCTGGAGGATGCCTACTACTACGTGAAGACCGCAAACGATTAGGAGAAGTTAGGAGGCTCCTAGGCAGGAGGCCTTGCCTTTTCGATCATTGTTGCTTTTGTGCTAGCCTTCTTATGGCAATCTTGTCTAACTTATGTCTGTACTCAGATATTGTTGCTTCTGCTGACTCTTGTGTATTCGAGCCCTCGAGGCCCCTGGCTTGTAATATAAAGCTTGTATTATTTTAATTTGTGTCTAGAGTTGTGTTGTGATATTTTCCCGTGAGTTCTTGATCTTGATCGTACACATTTGCGTGTATGATTAGTGTACTATTGAATCGAGGGCGTCACATGCTTGTTCTTCATTTGCTCGCAGGAAACAGACCCTCGTGGTCAGGTTGATCGTGCTCCGGCGTGGTCAATAACCCTCGGAAGTTGGTTTAGCGATTGCTAAGGCATGTCGTCTCGCACGTTCGTAGTCGGATCGTCAAGGTCGACTCCCACCGAAAACGATAGCCACCATCTCATCGAAGCATCGGGACACCTTCGCCTCTATCACTCTCTCCAAGTCTTTTGGGTGTCTTCTGGTCCAAGAAAAGTGATCGTAAAGTTTTATTCCGTTTGGACTCCGTTTGATATTCCTTTTCTGTAAAAGTCAGAAACAAGGGAAAAACATAAACTTCACTCGGCTCTAGGTTAATAATTAGTCCAAAAATAATATAAAATAGCATGTTAATGCATATAAAACATCAAAAATAGATAATATAATAACATGGAATTGTCGGGACCCTGATCCTTAGTCACACCGTCTAGCATGTAACACATCATATCACTTTACGGGTTCACACGCGGTATTCCCCATGGCTGCAGCCTTACCTTGGCTGGGACAGTTTGCGCCTTTTGGCTCACGTATATGATTGTGTCGTTAGCATCCATATGATAGAGAATCCGGGCCGACATGACAAGTCGTAAACCCAAGGTGCACAAACTTACAAGGACATGCATACGTAACCCATCAATGATCGTGTTGGTCTTCAACGTATGAACCCAAGTCGTAGCAAGCTACACTACAAAAAAATACACTTCCGTGATGATACGTGTTTGTCACAGTAGGTCACGTTTTCTGTCATGCATGTACATCCATGACGATTTTATGACAGAATCAAGATAGTCATACCTGTGATGTCGTAGAAGTGTTCCATGACATTATCAAAATTATCATCACAGAAGTGTCCACTTCCATGATCATAAGTCATGCGTCATAGAAGTGCTTTCGTCAAGGGTGACCGACACATGGCATACACCGTAATGGGTCACTGTTAAGCTATCGGGTTCCGGTTTGGATCCGATAACCCGTTAACAGCCAGGACCAATGGGGATTTTCCACGTGTAAAATTATCATTGGCTGGAGGAAACATATGTCGGCTCACCGTTGGGACAGATGTCATCCACTCATTGGACAGAATGCGCCAATGATACATCGACACATGGCACGACCCAATAGAGGCCCATTCCTATGAAAAGGCCGGCCTGTTTGACTTGGTCAAAAGATAGCGGGCCGGCCCATGGAAAGCCTGTTAATGGCCTGTTCGCACATAGCCCATTTACAGCCCGCTAACCCAGGGCCCGTTATGGCCTACCAGAATTAGGCCCAGTAGCGTCATCTGGGCCATCCAATATGATTCTAGCCCGTCGTAACTTCCGGCCCATGTCTGGCCCATGACATCTTTCGGCCCATATGATGCACTTTGTAACTCTTGGCCCATTAACGGCCCATGCTGAAACTGCCCTGTAATGAACAATACGTCGCTTTATACCCATTAACGGCCCATTATTCCAATGGGCCCTTTCAAGTCCATGTTATATTTCACCCTTCTTAGGGCCCATTTATTCTTGGGCTCATTTCCAGCATTCTGTTACTTATGACCTGTTACTGGCCTTTTCTGATTGTGGGCCAAATTTAGCCCGTGGTTACAGTTGGCCCGTTTGTGGCCCGTTAATCTGTTAGGCCATTTTCATAGCGTCATAAAATACGACCAATTAATGACGGCCCGTTATGGTTTGCCCATGAACGGACGATTCCAACTCTAGCCCGATTAAGGTCCATAATGAGGTCCGTTGTTGGCCCATGTTTGGCCGATCGATCATACGACCCGTAGAAGGCCCATTGATGCTACGGCCCGTAGAAGGCCCATTGTTTCTACGACCCGTAGGAGGCCCATGGTAGCTACAGTAAATATGTAGCCCATGGTTATTGTGGCCTAGTTTTAAAAAATAGGTTATTGCGGCCACTAGCAAACCGTGGAAAAAGAACTGCACTGACTACACACAAACAAATAAACAAGACAACAAGGAAATAAATAAGCAAGAAACTTACGCTAGGCTATCACGACTATTACACATATTACATCCACTAGGCATCAAAGTTTGCCACCAGTGCAAATATAGGGAACAAAGCAGCATATCATATACACTGGTTGTCAAAGTTGGAGACCAGTGCAAATAAACGCCGCAGCAAAACAATTCCAGAGCTGAAACCACTTCAGAAGAGCTCAAGAAACAATATCCTGGGTACCCATGATGCTGGCAAGATGCTTAGCAAGCTTATTAACTTTCTCTTGTTTGGCTCTTAAATCCTCCAGCACTTGTTGTTGCACAAGAAAGTATGCATCTGAATTCTGCAGGGACTTCCTCAGTCCTTCGGCATCGTGCCGCAGACAACTAACTGATGCCTTTTAGCTTGTAGCTGAGACTGAAGAAGCTGAAGTGATCCAGGCAGCAAGTTCAAAGAGCTTGTGCCAGCGGTACTGGCCAGTAAATCGAACACTAAATCAATGCAGGACTGTGGGGTTTTCTCACTGTCTACAAGATCGTTTTTTATCACCTTTCTTGGAGACCAATAGGGTTGTCTCACTATCTTGAAACTTATCTGCATTACTTTCTCTACCATTGCATAGTGGGGTGCTCTTCTCCAATATTCTGCTCACATACTACAAGAGAAACAAGCAGACACATCACAGGTTTATCATGTAGGATACTAAACTCATTTTGGTAAACCGGTTCAGTAGTAAGGTGGATAGGATAACAGCATGAAACAAACATATATCTATGTACTATGGTCACTGTATTGTCCATATCATTCTAGTTTATGTTGCCAAATCAAGACGGAGACATAGTTCAACTCATATATTTTTAAGACATAGTAGCATAGACAGAATATAAGTGTGAGAAACTACACAGCATTGACAACACTTGTAATGTGCATCACATGAGAACATAACTGTTTATACAACTGAAACTAAAATCAACATAGGGCAAGAAGTTAGAACAACAATCCAGTTAAATAAATAGGTTTAAAACATACATGTTGCGTCATTGGAGTTTCAATTGGATCCTTGAAATTCGAAAGTAGTTGGTATGAGTAAATATAGTGATTCAACAGCAAAGGAGTATGGACCATAGCTACCAAATCTAACCTGAGAATAGTTGCTCTTCTGCTTTAAACGTGGAGTTTGGGTTCGCTGTGGTGGTCTTCGTTCTTTAGGCACCGCAGTTGCTTTACAAACTGCTCGTGTGGGGGTACTCTGTGGTGGACATGGTGCTTTGTCAACTAGAAGTGGGTTACTATCCGCTGGGGTTGGGGTTAGATGGGTTGTAGCTGGTTATCTGCAATCTGGAAGAGTCTCGATTATGTGTGGTGGGGCTAGTTTGTGGGCTAGTACAACCATGGTTCTATCTGCATCGACGGGTAGCATTGTCTTTTGTGAAGAATGGGTTTTTGCTCCCTTAGATACTGCCATCACCCCCTCCAATTCAAATGGCTGATAAACAAGATAGGAAATTGAACGTACAGACATTATATGATAGACAGATGTGGTAATTCACATATATGTTTTTCTAACCAAACAAGACAACATGACACAATTTCACATATATGATGCCTAACCAAACAGGATAGCATGACACAGTTTCAGATATATGATGGATAACTTAATAGGATATAATGGCATAATTCAACATATGATGAGTATCTAAACAGGATGACGTGACAAAACTATATGATGTCTTTCTAAAATAGGTTGGGATGAAATAATTCACATACATGTTGTCTAAGTATACAAGATGGCATGATATAATTGACATAATTGATTCATATACTAAGCAGCCGACACTCGCATGTATGATTTCTAAACTGATGAGGACATCAATACCATTGTTACACCCACAGCCCTGCTGCTATACATACTGGACCAATTACTAGAGCTCGCGCACGCTAATTGAATTATCAGGTACTTTTCGTTTCTTGGTAATGATTCTGATGTTCATGAGAATATGATGCTGCCTAAATTGGATACATTTGTTTTGCTTACAAATGAAAGGCCTAGCATGGATAAGAGGGATGAACACTGGAGCAAGACCAAGCATGGAGATGATGGAATGCGCAAGGGGATCCAGAACGGAGTTACAAGTGATGATTTTAGGACTTTGAAGCCCCCATAAGGAGTGCATGAAGCCTTGGACGAAATGTACAAGATGCCACTTCATAAATTTCATCCAGAGGCTATTCTAGGTATTGTGTCACCTTATTATTGGGCCAGGCCCATGTATTTTCGAAATACTTAAGTATAGGCTGTTTTTAGAGTCCGCATGTGTGGGGAAACAAGAGTTAGGGTTGGTTTCACACCCCTCCTCCAAGGGCCATGAAATTCCCCCCTCTTCCTCCATATATATAGCCCTTAGGGCGTCGTTTAGACTTTGGGTTTTGTTTAGATTAAAAGTTCGCCATGGCTACAACTTCATTTACTTCGTTTGTGTCCAACAACCAGACCAAGACGTCACAGAACCCCACCTTCATTAATAAAGCTTTCCTCTTTGTTCGCAATATCTAGATTGCAATCTCAATTTTTGCTTGTTCTTCGTTTGCTCACAGGAAACAGACCCTCGTGGTCAGGTTGATCGTGCTTCGGCGTGGTCAATAACCCTCGGAAGTTGGTTTAGTGATTGCTAAGGCACGACGTCTTCGCATGATCGTAGTCAGATCGTCAAAGTCGACTCCCACAGAAAACGATATCTATCTCATCGAAACATTGGGACACCTTCGCCTCTATCATAAACTAAGCAGATGGAATTCAATATTGTGCATATGATGTCTAAACTAAGCAATGCTAGACACCATATGCATGATATGAGAAATATAAACATTGCAACTTAGTGCATACACCTCAGGTGGGATATATGACTGGTCATCTGTCTCTGAATCCTCCTCTGAGGAGCTCCCTGTAATCATTGAGATATATGCTTCAACAGGTACCATTGCGTGCTTTGAAGACCTTGTTTTCACTTCTAATTTTTCCATAACCGGCTCAAATGGTTGATACACATGAAGAGTAGTTCAATATACACATATTGTCGATAAATGGAATACGTAATGAAAAAAAAGATGGCATGAGATAATTCACATATATGATGCCTGACTACATGGCGTTGCATAATTCACATATATGATAACTGGCTAAAAAACATGGCATTGCATAATTCACATATCTGATATAGAACGCAAACATGAGGCATTCACACAAAGCATGTATAATCTAAGCAGATGGCATGGCAATGCAAGATACCATATGCATGATATGAGCAATATAACCCTACCAAATTAGAGCATGCACCTCGGGGGGGGGGGATATGACTGGTCATCTGTCTCTGAATCCTCCTCTGAGGAGCTATCTGTAACCAGCAAGAAATATGCATCGACAGGTAGCACTGACTGCTCAGAAGACCTTGTTTTCACTCCAGATTTTCCCATGACCGACTCAAATGGCTGATGCACAGGAAGAGTAGATGAATATATAAACGTTGTTGACAAATGGAATATATTATGAAAAAATATGGCACGATACAATTCACATATACGATGACTAGCTAAACAGGATGACATTGCATGATTCACGTATATGATGCCTGGCTAAAGAAGATGCAATTGCATAATTCCCATATACTCCCTCCGTTCCTAAATATTTGTATTTTTAGAGATTTCAAATGGACTACCACATACAGATGTATATAGACATATTTTAGAGTGTAGATTCACTCATTTTGCTCCGTATGTAGTCTCTTGTTGAAATCTCTACGAAGACAAATATTTAGGAATGGTGGGAGTATGATATAGAAACCAAACAGGTAGCATTCACACAAAGCAAATCTAAACGAAGCGGATGACATATAAGATGTATAATGTAAGCAATGCGAGGTGCCATATGCATGATATGACCAACATCAGCATGCCAGGTTAGAGAAAACACCTCAGGTGGTAAATAGGAGTGGTCGACTCCCTCTGAATCCCCATCTGAACAGTTATCTTCCTCTGGAATACAATCCGGAATGGCGGGAGGGGGGGCACTTCGCCCACCATGGAGCGGCGTCTGCATGACACTATATTCCCACGCAACGGTCTTCTCTTTTTCTCTACATGTTCAGTACGTTTGTGTACAATAACTGACATGCATGATAAAAAATAGTTAGATTTTGTAAGCCTAAGGGGTGCATGCAGAAATCAAGACTGATGGTAGCAAACGAGTTGATAGATCCAAGACTAATGATAGTAGGTAGATTATAGCTTTGATACATCTCCAACGTATCTATAATTTTTGATTGTTCCATGCTGTTATATTATCAATCTTGGATGTTTTATAACCATTTTATAGTCATTTTAGATCATTTTTTGGTACTAACCTATTGACATAGTGCCAAGTGCCAATTCCTATTTTTCTGTTTTTTACATCGCAGAAAATCAATATCAAATGGAGTCCAAATGCCACGAAACTTTACAGAGAATTTTTATGGGCCAAAAGGAACACAACAGGCCCTGGCTGCGCCTGGCGGTGCCCTGAGGGGGGAACAACCCAACAGGGCGGACTGCCTCTTTCCTCTATAAATAACCCAAAAATCCTAGAACCCTAGGGGAGTCGATGAAATATTCATCCAGCTGTCGCAGAGTCTAGAACCACCAGATCCAATCTAGACTCCACTACCCGAAAGGGATTGACAACCCCTTTAAGACGTCAGGTTGTGAGGATTTGTTATCTATGTGCAGGGGCTATTTACATTGTGTTGCTTGGTTCACCTACTGGTTCGATAACCTTGGTTTCATATCTGAGGGAAATACCTACCGCCGCTGTGCTGCATCATCCCTTCCCCTTTGGGGAAATACCGACGTAGCGTCAAGTGACATCAAAAGGAATTTCTGGCGCCGTTGCCGAGGAGGATCTTCAACATATACCGGGATCCTAATCACAAATTTCATCTCCTTGCAATTTACATTATTTGCCATTTGCCTCTCGTTTTCCTTTCCCCCACTTCACAGAATTTACCGTTTTATTCGCCTCTCTTTTTCCGTTTGCCATTTTCTTGCCGGATCTGTTTTTGGGTGCAATTTTATTTGCCGTTATTATTATTATGGATAGTTCTTCCTCTATTGCTTGCACTCCCGAGAACGAGGTTCTCAACTTTAAACAAAGGGGAGGAGAAAATTTAAAAGATGCTTGGTATAGGATTTGCAATGCTCATAATAGATCTACCCGCAAGCAATCCACCATTGTTCTTCTTCATTGTTTTTATGTTGGCATCACCACTTGGTATAGATTCGTCCTTGATACGATTACCGGTGGAAATTTCTTGATGTGTCCTTCTATTGATGCCTTTAATGCTATGGGAAATTTAGTGGGCTCACCACCACTTATGATTAATGAAACAACTTTGACTCTTGAGCATGTTATGGAAAGACTAGATGCTATTGAAAAGAAAATGCTCACCGAAGATTATATGGAAATTATAGATAAAAAGACTCATAATTTTTCTACCAATTTTGGGTCAAAAGTGGGGGATATTCTTAAGTTGTTAAAAGAGAAGGGTACCTTAATCCATGAAAGAATAGAAGAAAGTCCGTCTCGGATTGATAAACTAGAAGAAATCTTTAGTAATCTAAGCATGGCTTTTGCTTCCGCTAAAACTATCGAGAAAACTCCCGTAAGGAGGGGTAGATCCAAGACCAAGGGTGGAACTTCTAGTAATAGTAATAATGGAGATCTTAAGATGATTATTGTTCACCCGAATTTTATTGATGTGATAAGAGATCCTTTTTGCACGAATGAAATCTTTCAATTTTTTCCTAGGAGTATTGTTATTGAAGATCTTTATGCTAAATCTCTGAAGGATCCTATGTGTTTGATTGAAGAGTTGGACAAAGATGATAAAACTTAGATCCTTGCTTTATTCCTAGCTAAGGGCGTAAAACTATAGTGCTTGTTGGAGCGAAACCCAATGAATAAAATTTATTTTTGCTTCCTGTTTTTGAGTGTTGACACAATTATGCTACTGTTATGATTGTGTTTTTATGTTTTAATTAGTGTTTGTGCCAAGTAAAGCCTTTAGGATCTTCTTGGGTGATAGTTGTTTGATCTTGCTGAAAAAACAGAAACTTTTATGCTCACGAAATTAATTTTCATTTTTTACCAGAGAGAGATAAAATACCCATTACACTTGTAGTAGATCAATATACAAATTTCTCAGGTCATCCTAATTTTTCAGAATTTGTGGAGTTACAGAAGTATTCGAAATAGTCAGATTGCTACAGACTGTTCTGTTTTGACAGATTCTGTTTTCTTGTGTTGTGTGCTTATTTTGATGGCTCTATGGTTTTCTTTGATGAGTTTTTGCCATAGAAAAGTTGGAATACAGTAGATATAATACAAAAAAAAATGAATTGGTTTGATACAATACTTATAGTAGTGATTTATTATTCTTATACGAACGAATCTCATGAAGGTTTTGTTGAGTTTTGTGTGATTGAAGATTTCAAGTTTTGGGTTATCTTACGATGGATGAAGGAAGGATGGAAGAGCCTAAGCTTGGGGATGCCCCGACATACCAAACTATTATCCAAAAATGAACAACCAACTAAGCTTGGGGATGCCCCCGAGTGGCATCCCCGCTTTCTTCCAACGACCATCGGTATTTTACTCGAAACTATTTTTTTATTCGTCACATGATATGTGTTTTGCTTGGAGTGTCTTGTATGATATGAGTATTTGCTTGTTTTATTTTGTGTTTTAAGTCATCAATCCTTGCTGGACACACCTATTTGAGAGAGACAAAATTATGTCATGACTTCTTAGAATTGCTCTCTATGCTTCACTTAAATTTTTATGAGCAATGGACTTGCTCTAGTGCTTCACTGATATCTTTTTGAGCATGGCGTGTTTTACTATTTTTGAAGAAATGCTCTCTTGCTTCACTTAGATTTATTTTAGAGTTAGTAAAATTTTCAAGAAATTCTCTCTTGTTTCACTTAAATTAATTTGAGAGAAAGAAAAATTTATTATGCTCATGATCTTCACTTATATTTGTTGGAGCTTTTCAAAAGCAACACATGAAAATTTGTCCCAAAGTGATAGATATCCAAGAAGGATATAATAAAAACTTTCATGAAGATCATTAGACAAAATAAACTTTATTCTTAGTAATAGTTTTGAGATATGATGATGTGATATGTGAGTTATGTTGGTGAGTAATTATGTTTTAGTAAGAATATTGGTGTTAAGGTTTGTGATTCCCTATGCAGGTACGGAAGTCAATAGTCATGCAATGAAATTATATCCTACTTATGGTGCATTATTCGATGTTATTTATGCTTAATGCTTGCTTATGAGATTATTTGTTTCTTAGTTGGTCGCTTCCCAATCTTTTACTAGCCTTCATTTTGCACCAAGTATGATCACTACTTGTGCATCCAAAAACCTTTAACCCAGTTTTGCCACATGAGTCCACTATATCTACCTATATGCGGTATTCTTTTGCCGTTCTAAGCAAATTTGCATGTGCCATCTCTAATTTTCAAAATAAACTTATCTTTTGTGTGTTTGTTTCACTCACGAAGTGGTGAGGGGTGGCTAATATTTTCCATGCTAGATGTGTTATTCTCAAGATGAGTGCTTATTCACTTGTCATTGCACGAGAGTAAGGCAAAGGTATTAGGGATGCCCAGTCCTGAAATGCAAAAAAATTAAACTTACTTTATGTTGTCAAATAATAAATTCCTTGGAAAGTGTTGGTATGGAGGGCAACCGTGGATACGGCGAGCCATGGAAAGTGAAAGTATGGTGGAAAAAGGAATAAACTTTATTTTCTGTTTGGCAACCGCCTATGATATATCTATGCATGGAAAGTATTGGGAACTCTAAGTCGTTTCCGTTGGAGGGATGGATACACCTCTCAAAATGTTTTTATCTCTAAGTTTTTCACTTTGAGCTATGGCACCTCTACAAATCCCTACTTCCCTTTGTGAAGGGCCTTTCTTTTACTTTATGCAATTTTTATTTTTGAATTTGAGTCTACATCTTCTCTTATAAAAGCACCAGCTAGGAGGCAACATGATCATACTTAAGTATTGGGTATAGCTAATATTCGAGCGTGTTTCATGAATGGATCAATGTTTGAGCATGATGGGCCAGGGATAACTTATTTTAGCTTTAATATTTTGAAAGACATGGTTGCTTGTTGATATGCTTGCGTATCTAAATTATCATGTCAAAACTAGACTATTACTTTGAACAACTAAAAGTCTAATTGTCCATGCTATAAAGAAAAGAATATGATATGACATGATAGGCAGAATTCCACATCAAAAATTCTGTTTTTATCACTTACCTACTCGAGGACGAGTAGGAGATAAGCTTGGGGATGCCGATACATCTCCAACTTATCTATAATTTTAAATTGTTCCATGCTGTTATATTATCAATCTTGGATGTTTTATAATAATTTTATATCATTTTTGGTACTAACCTATTGACATAGTGCCAAGTGCCAGTTCAAGTTTTTCCGTGCTTTTTTACATCACAGAAAATCAATATCAGACGGAATCCAAATGCCATGAACCTTTACGGAGAATTTTTACGGGCCAAAAGGAACACAACGGGCCCCGGCTGTGCCTGGGGGTGCCCCGAGGGGGGCACAACCCACCAGGGTGCGCCAGGAGGCCCAGGCACGCCCTGGTGGGTAGTGCCCACCTCGGGAGCCCCCCAGACCGCCTCTTTGCTCTAAAAATACCCCCAAAATCCCAGAACCCTAGGGGACTCCATGAAATATTCATCCAGCCACCACAGAGTCTAGAACCACCAGATGCAATCTAGACACCATATCGGATGGGTTTCACCACCTCCATTGGTGCCTCTCCGATGATGCGTGAGTAGTTCTTTGTAGACCTTCGGGTCCGTAGTTAGTAGCTACATGGCTTCATTTCTCTACAATGGTCTCTTGGAGATCCATATGATGTAACTCTATTGCGGTGTGTTTGTTGGGATCCGATGAACTTCGAGTTTATGATCAGATCTATCTTTTTATATCCATGAAAGTTATTGGAGTTTCTTTGATCTCTTATATGCATGATTGCTTATAGCCTCGTATTTCTTCTCCGATATTTGGGTTTTGTTTGACCAACTTGATCTATTTATCTTGTAATGGGAAGAGGTGCTTTGTAGTGGGTTCGATCTTACGGTGCTTGATCCCAGTGACAGAAAGGGAAACAACACGTATGTATCGTTGCTACTAAGGATAAAACGATGGGGTCTATCTATACATAGATAGATCTTGTCTGCATCATGTCATCGTTCTTACTGCATTACTCCGTTTCTCCATGAACTTAATACACTAGATGCATGCTGGATAGCGGTTGATGTGTGGAGTAATAGTAGTAGATGCAGGCAAGAGTCGGTCTACTAATCTTGGACTTGATGCCTATATAATGATCATTGCCTGGATATCGTCATAATTATTTGAAGTTCTATCTTTCTCATATATTTGCCTTTGTGATCTATTTTTATTTGCTTTTATTTTCAGATCTATTAATCCAAAAACCCAAAAATACATTGCTGCACTTTATTTTATTTATGATCTATTTATTCAATCTATTACAACTTTCTCCCGTCACGCACCAATTTCTGGCAGCATTACCCGAAAGGGATTGACAACCCCTTTAACACGTTGGGTTGTGAGGATTTGTTATCTATGTGCAGGGGCTGTTTACGTTGTGTTGCTTGGTTCTCCTACTGGTTCGATAACTTTGTGATGCGGAGCATCCTACGGTCATCCCCATGGACCTACCATTGTCTCACGAAGTGCCAAGAGGACCTATGACTCGAACTAGAGCTAGAGCTCTCGAGACCGAGGTACCAAGAGGACCCTCCCGAAGATGCACGTGAAGATGAACAAGTCCCCAAGTTCACGGATGAAGATAACCAACGGAAGGAGTCAAGAACACCTCCCAGGCCCTGGACATTCGGCCACAACCCCGGACATCCGGCCCCTGGAGAGTCGTCCACCACAGCTGCACAGCCGCCAGGCATCGACAGGCCCCGAACATCCGGCTTCGCCAGCCCGGACATCTAGCCCTTCCCGAGCTCCCGGAAATCCGGCCTCCCGCCTAGATATCCGGACACCACCTATCTAGAGAGCAACAAGGCCAGCAGCTCCAGCCCGTACATCCAGCCACCCCAGCCCGGACATCCGGCCCATCGTGAAAGCTCGGACATCCGGCCCGACGCCCGGACGTCTGGCCTCCCTTGTCTGCGCACAGTGTAAGGGCCTGAGGCCTGTGTACCCCTTCACCCACCTAGACTATATATACTCTTCTCCTACCTATGTTTTTGGGTTAGCGTTGTGATATCTCATTTGAGAGATAGAGCCTCGCTAATCCATATGGGATCTACTCCACGAGAGAGACCGCGGCCCCTCTTCGGAGAAGATCCCCTTGGATTCAAGACCCCCTCTTGGGTGGCCCCATCAATACCTTCTTTGGAGAAGAACCGGTTACCATGTATCATCCCTTGTTGATCGTGGATCATGTATCTCCCTTTGTGTTCATGGATCTAGCACATGTGTGATCATACTTGTTGGTTTGGGTGTCCCTCTTGTGCTCCCCTTTGTGATTTCCCCTCGTGTTCTTCGTGTTCCTCACGGGATCCACTCCTTTCGTGAAAGATCGGCCATCTAGGGTTCCACCCTACATCATCTTGGTATCTAGAGCCATGTTGATCACGATTTCGGAGCATCCCCGTTGTGTTTCTAGCCTTGTTTTGTTGATTTTGTCCCTAATTCAAAAATTCCCCACCAAAAAGCCACCGGTTTTGTTGGATTTGATCCACGGATTTCATATGTTGCAGGTAGATCTAGCTTTCCATCATCTTTTCCCCAATTTCCATCCACAGATTCCTCTGAATTTTGCCCCGATTTGCCACCTTCCACGCGGAGTTCGTCCATGGATCCAGAGCCCAGACATCCAGCCCGACAGCCCAGACATCCAGCCACCCCGGACATCCGGCCATCAAGCTCGGACATCCGACCCCTGGCAACATCACTTCCATCCACCGCCCCGTATCCCATCCAAATTTCGTCCAATTTTGTTTCGGTGCCCACATACACTTCTGCATATCACCACCACTTCCGCATAGCACCGCCATATACCACATACACCACCATCGCTTACCACCACCAACTTCGATAATTTTGTCACATTTTGCTTTGAGAATTTGAGTTGCGGTTCCGTGTCCTATTGTGTTTCGGCTATTTAGGTATGGTTCGACATCGACATCACCGCCGCTCATCTTCGCCATGGAGGCGTCATCGACAACGACCACTTCACCATTTTTGACACCGTCAACCGTTTCTTGCTTACAAACAACCAACATCAAGCAGTAAACTCGTCTTGGTATAGTGATACACCATTCTTGCCATTACATTGATAGCCCTCATAGCCTTACTCTTTTGCGTCGCTTACCCATCGAGACTAGCCTTTGAGTATTGTCGGCAATGTGACATGTGCACATTAGTGATCATACTTCCCATAGCATACATAGATCATTCGTGCATATCTTGGTATCATCTCTTGTGTCACAAAGTTGTCATCGCATACACAATTTCTATCTTCGTTCGTGAAGCATTGCATGAGAAAAAGAGCTCAAACAACAAAGAGCCAAACAAGCTTTTAAGAAAAAGGGAAAGATAAGCAAAGTGCTTTTAAGCAAGAACCATAGCATCATACAACATTAAGATTGTCATACTAGATCATCTTGGATCATATCATCGGAACACCATACATAGAGTATACTTGGGATAGAAGTCGTTGCATTTTTGCTTACTAGGTTGTGCACAAGTCTTCGTATCCGCCTATTGTGCAATTGTGCTAGCGTCTCTCTAGTGTTGTGCAACAAGAGCATTTTCGTGGATTCCACATTTTGGCTCATCCTTGGTTGCACGACCCCACTTATCTCTTTGCGTGTGTGTTTCCGTGTACCTTATTTTGCTTGGTCTACTTGTTGCATTGCAAACATGTGAATCTTTTCCAACATTATTGAACCTCATTAACAATTGCATCAAATTTTGTGCCACCATCCTAACCGAGCTCCACCATAAGCTTTTAATTGTGTAGGTGTGAGAAACCGACAAGAATTGGTACCAATTGTGCTATTTCCTTGTTCCACATTGGAGTGATCTCTGATCTATCTTCAACATCGGTCAAGGTACATTTGGTATACGTTCTTCTCTTTCTCCCACTCACATATTTCTCTTGGAATGATGGATAGGCCAAGTACTTCTACCAACCCACTCTTCATTGGGCAAGACGACAACATGAACTCCTACGTCACAAAGAGCCACCTCTTCGGTGCACAACGTGCTTTGCATCAAGAGCGTCAGGGATATACCCCGCGGTATGACCCGGCCGGAGATATGACCTGACCGGGACTTGGTGTTTATTGGTAACCCGGCGGATGTTAAGTCAGATCATAAGCCGGCAGATGTTAAGTCAGATTGTAAGCAGGCAGATGTTAAGTCAGATGGTAAGCCGACAGATGTTAAACCGACAGATGATAAGCCAGACAGTTAAACCAGATGATAAACCGGCAGATAGTTATAAGCCGGAAGATTGTAAGCTGGCGGATAGTTATAACCCGGTGGATAGTTATAACCCAGCAGATAGTTATAACCCGGCAGACAGTTATAACCCAGCAGATCATTATAACCCGGCAGACAGTTATGACCCAGTAGACAGATCGTAACCTGACAAGTACTTAGACATGAAAATAAGTCGCTTGGAGTTAAGAAGCCCAAGACATTAAGAAGCCCATGGTGAGAAGCCCGTGATGAGAAGTCCATGGTAGGTTAAGTCCTAATCCGAGTTGGACTCTACATGTAACCCGCCCCTTCAACTTATATAAGGAGGGGCGGGGCACCCCAAGGGGGGGGGTAATCTTAAGGTTAGAGATAACTAGGAGAGCCGGTTTACGGTGACTCCTTCATGATGATAATGAGACCTAGCCACAAACATCATTAGGGTTGTTACCGGATGATGTTTTCCGGGGCCCGAAGTTGTCTAAACCCTTTGCTTTATGTGTTGATCCGTCTCGCGTCTCTCATCCCGATCAACCCCTCTCAAGCTACCACATAGATGCGTTGGCCTCACGACTAAGTCCTCACACTAGGACATCTGCCGTGACAATTCCACGACAGTTGGCGCCCACTGTGGGGCTCGCGCACAGTGGCGTTGAGTTCTTGGAGGGCACTATTTTAGGGATCGAGAAGTTCCGCCCAGCTTATTGAAGAGTTCAACCGGCTCGTCGGAGAGTTCCAGCCGGTTCACCGAAAAGTTCCGCCAGGCTCATGGAGAGGTTCCGCCAACTCGTCGGAAAGTTCTAGCCGTATTATCAAAAAGTTCCGACCGTTTCGACGAAAGGTTCCGTCCGAGTCACCAAAGAAATCCGATCGCCTTGACGAAAAGTTCTGTCCGAATTGCCAAAGGGTTCCTGCCGAATCGTCGAAAGGTTCCGTTCAAGTCACTAAAGAGTTCGACTTAGGTTACAGAAAAATTCCGACTCAAAAAGTTTAGGCCGGATTATCAAAAGGTTCTTGCTCAAAAAGGTCTGGATTATCAAAAAGTTCTGGTTTAAAAAGCTCCGGTTCAAAAAATTCAGGCCAGGTTATCAAAAGGTTCCGACAAAAAGTTCCGGATTATCAAAAAGTTCCTGCCAGATTATCAAAAAGTTCCGGCTCAAAAAGTTCCAGATTATCAAAAGGTTCCGATTCAAAAAGCTCTGGCTCAAAAAGTTCAGGCCGGGTTATCAAGAGGTTCTGGTTTAAAAAGTTCCGAATTATCAAAAAGTTCCGGTGATCATCAACTCCGCGACGGATAATTTCTGGTCTGACATATCAAGTGAGATCCATCCAGTATATCTTGATGTTATATATTGCTTTCTTTAAAAGAGAAATTACTCCGGCTTGCATGTTTCTCCAATGCAGGACAAGTTGTCTACTCCAAAAGGGACTATTATATCATTGAGCTGTTAAATGACTCGTGACGGTTTATATCATGGTCAATTATGGAGAATCTCAAGCCAACTCCTCGAGTCGCCTTGAGACCTTGGGGCTATGATGACATGATTCAGTAAATGATTGCCAGTTTAAAGCAGACTCAAGAACTCCGGTTCATTGAAGGGAAAAATAACCCGGCCTCGGAGGTTACTGCCCTATTGGTGAAAATTTAAAGGCTGTCAGAAAATTTCCGGCTCAAAATGAAGAATTCCGGTTTAAAATCCGGCATAAGAGATATCTCTCTCCCTTAAATCCTTGAAGCTCTCAATATACGGTTTAAAACTCCGGTTGAAAAAGAAATTCATCTCTAGCAAGTTCGAGTTTTCAGAAAAATTAAAGGTTGCGAAAGAGAACTTGTTGCCATGATGCGCGGTTCAAACATGGGTATCCTACCTTATCGGCTTATCTTATTATGGTCACATGGGGGCTTCCTGCTCATTGAGCGAAGCTATGATTACCCTTTAATCCGGCTTATACGCCATGCTTACAAAACACTTGGGGGCTTGCTACCCAGGTTAAAGGGACCAAAGAGAGTTTGTTGCAAAAGCACAACTCAAACATAGGTGCCCATTGAGCACAACTCAAAAAATATTGCTTGGGGGCTCTTTGTTCTAAAGGACAAGAGTTTTTATGACCCTTGTAATAGGCTTAAAAGCCAGACTTGGAAGCCAGGTGTATTCACCTAAAAACCCTGGTTATCCTGCCTTTTTAAGTCTGCCACTCCGCCCAGGTAATCCTGGAACGACCCGCCGTACTCTTAACAAGTCAATCTTATACAGACCCTGAACTTGTCAAAGTTAAAACGACGATTGGTTGTGTGAGGTCCGGCTTATAAGGTTTAAAAGGTTTAACTCAGTGGATGTGCGGCCCATGAAAGCACTTGAGATTTAGGCTTGGCGGCCTATGAAAGCCTTGTTTTTTCTGATTTGTTATTTTCTCTGAACATTGTTTTGATTCATATCCTTGTTCCATATTAACATATGGTTTAAAATAATTCATGCCAAGTAGCCTTAATCTTTATGACTCATATTTGAGCATATTTGGGGTTTTGATAACCCGTCCTGATAAAAGGCATTAAGTTGCCAGGATATATTTGCCTTGAGCAATCAAAATCATGTTATTGCATGCCTATGGGTCAATACCCTCGACGGATTATATTATTCAAATCTTGAATAGCCAACATGGCTGGATTTTTATTATGGTTATCAATAACCAATATTATGATTGAGGTTTTTAAAGTCGCTTCAGCACAATGGATATTATTTTATCAATGGATATAATTTATTCTACAATTTAAGGAATAGTCCCGAGTCGCTGCAGGCTTACGACCCGACACTTGGGGGCTACATTATTCAAGTTGAGATTCAAGTTGAGATTACATCAAATATGCAAGTCTCACGTCGCTGCAACCATGCACCATGACACTTGGGGGCTAATGCAAAGTCATTTTTACTGGCCTTATTAAAGACCCGACTCATCATATCATAATGAGCCGGCCCTTGAGGGATACCAATTACTCATGTTAAAAATTCAAGGTATATAAGCCTTATTCCATTATATTGAAGGGTGCACTGCTCAGTTGGTAAAGCACAAATGATGTAGGGTAGAACCCTAATCGGCCGATCTTTCACGAAAGGAGCGGATCCCGTGATGATCATGAAGAAAGCGAGGATGGAAACGAGGGAAAACACGGGGGAAACATTAGAGAAACACTAAACCAACAAGAAATAGTCACACATGTGCTAGATGCTCGAGTACATAAGAGATCACACAATACACGGTCAACTAGGGACGATACGAAAGGTAGCCGGTCTTCTCGATGAGGAGGTCTTGAATCCATGAGGGGATCTCCCCTTAGAGGGGGTCTTGAATCCAAAGGGATCTTCTCCGAAGAGGGGCCGCGGTCTCTCTCGTGGAGTAGATCCGATGTGGATGAGCAATGCTCTATCTCTAAATATGAGCTAAACCAATGCTAACCCTAGCTAGGAAGAATAGGAGGTCTATTTATAGTCTTAGTGCAAATGGGGACGAAGTGAGGGGGTACATGGGCATTGGGCCCGAATCCTGTGCACCGACAGGTATCGGACGTCCGCTGGGGACCGGTCGTCCGGTAAGCGTCGGTCGTCCGCTCGTTCTGGCTCGGATGCTGGTGTAGCGGATTTACGGAAGTGGCCGATCGTTCGGTCGCCGGACGTCCGGTGGCGTCGGACGTCCGCTTGCTTGGCTCGGGTGCAGGGGCACCGGTTGTCCGGTCGAGGCCGGACGCCCGCTCGGTGGGGTTCGGCTGGAGCTTCAGGCTCCGGATGTCCGGTCCCGATCGGTCGTCCGGTGGCTGGGACTTCTTCCATAGCTCCTCTTCTTCTCCGTCCTCATGTCCATCTTCCTCTTCTGATTCTCATTGCTCCTTAGCTTCTTCATGGCTAACTCCTTGATACCTGAGTATGGACAATGTCTCCGTTTGAGGTAGTAGCCATGTCTCATGTGCATCGAAGTGAGCTTGTGAGAGGAGAGATGTCACCTCGGTTTCGAGAGCTCTTGCATGTGCTCGTGTCATGGGTCCGGTAGGCACTTGGTGAGACGATGTTAGGTCCACGGGGATGACCTTGGGATGCTCCGCATCATCTCCCCTCCCTTGGGGAAGATCCGTCCTCGGATCAAATTCTTCATCACCATGGTAGGGAGATAGATCTCTGATGTTGAAGATGTCGCTCACGGAGTACTTGTCGCGTGGAATGTCAATCTTGTATGCGTTGTTGTTGTAGCGTGCAAGCACCTTGAAGGCTCATCCGCTCGTGGTCGAAGTTTGGACTTGCGTTCTTGTGGAAAGCGGTCCTTGCAAAGGTGTAGCCTCACAAGATCTCCAATGTTGAATACCATAGGGTGCTTGTTGATGTTGAGCTTGGTCGCAAGTCGTTGTACTTGGTGCTCGATGGTATTCCTTGTATCTTCATGCACCTTCTTGAGATGATTCACACGTGCACTTGCGTCCAAATTGATGCGCTCTTGGAGTGGTAGAGGAAGAATGTCCAATGGTAACAATGGGTTGAATTCATAGACGACCTCTAAGGGGGACTTGCCGGTCGTTGAGTGTTTTGCTTGGTTGTAGGCGAACTCGGCGATAGGTAGACACTCCTCCCACTCCTTGATGTTCTTCTTGATGAGTACTCGAAGTAGAGCGGAGAGTGTGCGCTTGGTCACCTCCGTTTGGCCGTTGGTTTGCGAATGATATGCCATGGAGAAGAGTAGCTTGATTTCGAGCTTGGCGCATAGGGTCTTCCAAAAGTAGCTTAGGAACTTGATGTCGCGGTCCGAGACGATCGTCTTTGGCACTCCATGTAGATGCAATATTTCCCACTACAACAAGAACCCACCTATTACAACACATACCCACCAATGAAATGATAATATGTGTTGTTTGTTTTAATCTCCCACCTCCCCAACTTATTCCACCAACCCCTACTTTGCCCCAACCTCCTCTCTCTCCTAGGAAAAATCTAATTAATCACCCTGCATGGGCGTACCCCATCCAGCCCTTTTTCTTATCTGCCATCTCCCCTCCCCACGATTCCCCTCTCACCCGAGCTCCATGACCGCGGTACTGCCCGCCACCACCAATTTCTGCTAGGTGAGGCGCTCTCCCACGACATCGCTCACAAGTCCGACTACTGTGCAGTCGTCTCCTCTTATCCTTCATTGTCATGACTTCCTCCACGCTGCCGCACATGCCCCTGCAGCAACCCTAGCCGGCACGGGCCGCCGGCGTGACTCCCGCGTAGGCCCTCTACCCCGCATCTCCCGTATGTGCCGGTGCTAGCTGGGGCTCGACGGTGCTGCTCGCCTCTGGACCTCGCCTCCGACACTGACGATTTAGTAAGGAATTTCTCTCCCCTATTTGTACCCTCTCTGTTCCTTGTCCGTGACATAGCATCGTTCCATGGTCGATTCTTTGCCAGAAATCGCAAGCGTGGTCTACACTACCTAGTTTTAGCCATTGTGGTGTAGTACATCACGGCTGGATAACAACCCATCACGGTCAGTAACCTTGCCGGAGGCTCAAAATTTCACTTCACAATTCTAGGTATTTTAATTCGTGCTTGCATCTTTTAGTGTGGATTGCTATCTAGGTCTGCACATGCAAGCCTATTGTTTCTACTTTGGTTGATCTAATTGGATGTATGGCTGAGTTCGTATGTGTTAATTCTGAAAGAATGCTTGCGTCCTTTTTCTCTATCAATAGTCCGTTCTTGCTGCTATTTGTGTGGATGAATCCTTACCAATTTCATTGTCAGATGTTGTGTAATACTATAGGAATAAGTCTCACATGTGTCCATGAGTCCTAATATTCCTCTTTATTGTATATATAATCCTTATTTTCATCTTCCCTTACAGGTTCTGAAACTGACATTGCTTCAGCCAACATGTGTGTGTTTGTTGAATTACATTCTCCTCCTAGTAGAAGTTCTATCTGTTTTGTCGACGAACATGCACGCGAGGCTACAACATGGTTGTGAGTTGCCAAAACATTGTTCCCTTAATTAACTAATAGTTGACTCAGTTTGAATGGTTGCTCCGCGTGCTGAGTTCAGCATGAAGTTTGTGTTTGATCTTTTCATTGCGGTACTTGCAGAATGGTGTCGTGGCAGCACTGCACAATTAATTAACTACACGGAGAAACATCGTAGCTCTTCTCGTCGTGCCCACATGCTGTGGAACCACCGGCCTGCTCGAGCCGCCCTCACACAGTGCCAACCCCGTGAGAAAAAACTATGGTACTGATTTCTTAGGTTATAAGGCTATGTGTTCCCCTGGGATTTAAGATGGTGAAGTTGCTCGACGTAGGAACTATGGTATACTATGACTGTACCACCTTTTGTTGCTTCTTTACTTGCTTCAATAAGAACTTCAGTGTTTGAGTCCAACCCTGTAAGATTTCACTTTGCTCCAATTACTCAATCAGAACTCATGGTTCTAAATGTTGTAGGCTCCGAACTTCCTTCAATCAGAATATGATTCTTTAGAAGATCATGAAATATTTATGTCCCCCTGGCTCTTCCTTTGCCATTTTCTCAAATTAGGAGTTGATATAAACATCAATATGCTCAAGGTAATGCACCCTACTTTGTGTAGTAAACCATATTGAGCTATTGTGAATGCAAAACATCTTTAATAAAGTGAAGATGATGTCACAACCCTACTTTGGTTTATAGATTACAAAGAGATTGCCCATCTAGGAACGAAAAGGTGGATGCCAAAGTGATCAGTCGTGTGATGTATGCAGCTGGGAAGCTAAAACGTTTGTGTAAGTTCTTCTGGATTGCTCTCAAATATTAACTTCCTCGAGTAGCAAATGTCTCAGAATCTTCTGAAAGATCATTTGTTGATGGTATTTGAGAAAAAAAGTGTGTAATTTCCCAATCTACATTACCACTAATGCAATTTTCATGCTATGCTACGTTTAATATCTTTTAGCATTCCTTTTATATTTTATGTTAATGTAAATATTGTGCTAAACTTATCCGTACAATTGAATACGGGGTTGCTAAGGTTCATGTAGCTTAGAGAGGCTAATATCTCATTGTGACAAGATAGTTAAGACTTCCTATACTAAAGTTTACTATATCAATTTTGTACTAAAATTTACCATGTTTCACTAAATTATCTTGTTACTAATTTTTGCATTGTTGTACTAAAATTTGCCTTGCTACTGTTGTACTAAAATTTAACCATTGAGTAGGTAGGAAGAATTCAAGGGAGCAATAATAATGATAAAGGAGTGCCCAGGAGAAGTTAAATCAAAATCCACTTGACTCACAAATCATAACCAGTACATGATTCATGATAGATTTGCATTAGACACATGACATCTAGTTGTATAACTATATGTAGTAGAGTGTACTTGATGCCTATATTGTTCCTTTTTAACTTGTTTGCAGAATTGATTTGGCTTGAATTATATATGATGTAATTTAGTGTAGCGACCAGACCTCAAACGGTCCAATCTCTGTGCTCCAGTGTCATCCCTGGATCAGTAATGCTGACACCACACAATACTTGAAGGATTTATAACAGAGTAGCAATCACACACTTATTACATCAAGTGTCTCAAAAGAGGACTTACTACAATAAATATGGCTTAAGGCCATCTAATAACGATAACAACGGAAGGCTTGGAAGATAAGTGAGTCCATCAACTCCAACGGCATCACTGAGTATAGAACCACGACCTAAAAACACATTACTCGTCATCTGAAAAGTCTGCAACATGAACGTTGCAGCCCAAAACGGGTCAGCACATGGAATATGCTGGCAAAGTAACACATAGAGAGCAATGAAAGAATAAGGCTATACTACATGCATGTTTGGCTGGTGTAAAGCTCTATGGTTACAATTTTGCGTAAAGCCAATTTTTCCCTACTGCAAAGGAATAAATTTTATTTAACTATCATGGTAGTTGTTAAACATTGAGAGTGTAGACACCCTCTCAATCCCAATTAAGCATCACCATTAAAACCCAATAAAATTAATTAGAGTAACATGATGAGATTCACATGATAATCCAAGTACTAGATACTCCAGATGTCCATAACTGGGGACACGGCTAACCATGATTAGTTGATACACTCTGCAGAGGTTTGCGCACTTTTCCCCACAAGACTCGATCTCCTCCGTTGGGATTCTTGCACTACATGGTGTTTGAGAAACGGATGACCGAGACATAGTCTTTCAGAAGCACTTGCACCTTACGAACGGGTAGACTGTACCAACCTACATCCCCTACATCTGCTAGTCTACCACTGTAAGAGTTCGCACGACTTAGTCAACTATGCTAGAGCCCATAGTAGCTTGTGGCTGCACACGGAAGTTTCTAGTTTGAATAATCTCATGATCCCTTTGAGCCTGGGTGGCAGTCCAAAAGAAAAACAGGTAATCGCTGAAATACCCATGTGCCTCAATCCACCGAGATGTGTGTTTAAGTTGCCACCTTAGATAAACCATTAATTTAACAAGATCACATCTGTCATGGATACACTCACCCAATCCACGTCTACTAGCATAGCATGTCATTAAGCAAACGTAGAAGTAACTC
Source organism: Triticum dicoccoides (assembly GCF_002162155.2). Taxonomy (NCBI): domain Eukaryota; kingdom Viridiplantae; phylum Streptophyta; class Magnoliopsida; order Poales; family Poaceae; genus Triticum; species Triticum dicoccoides. Next base: position 246,127,143 of record NC_041380.1, on the reverse strand, counting down.
CCAAAGGTTTGATAATAAAACAGGCAATAGGTACTACCTCATCTACTTCCCAAACCCACAATTTAATTCGATCCTAAGCATGCAATGTGTGAGGGTTGATCTAATGCAATAAAAACTGGGTAATAGGAAGTATGCTCAAAGTGTTACTTGACTTGCTGATGATCCACAAAACCTAGTGATTCGAAGTAGCAAGCGGCGCACTCCGGGTACTCTATCGCAAACAAACAAGCATACAATAAGTACTCAACTAATGCACAGGTAAAATTCAAATAAGAGATCTAACCAGATAGTTCAACTTAAGAACTCCGGTTGGCAAAAGGATCAAATCGAACGAAGCAACGAAAGACAAACAGCAAAAGAAACAAGCTTCAATTTAGTATTCTGGATCTAGGTCAAATTTTACAGAGGCAAAAACTTGTTTGAGTTGGTTAAACGAAAAGAGGGTTTCTAGACGAAACTCCAGACGCTTGAATCGCCTGATTCCGATAAAAGAGCGAAAACTTAAAATAGAACGAAAATTGGATCAGAAATCACGATTAGAAATAATCGCGGAATAATCCGAGAAAAAGAAAAACGACTAACAGAAAAACGAACGAACGTTCGTTAGCTGGATCTAAATGATGAACGCGTTCATTACAACGAACGGACGAGCGAACACTCGCTAAATAAATAAATCGAAAAAAACCGATTTATTTAAAAAACGAAACTAGTTTTTTTTCTAAAAAAACCGAATCAGGTTTTCTCAGAAAACCGGGCGGCGGGGCGGCTACCTCAGCTCGGACTCCGGCGGGGTTCCGGCGGCGGCGGCGGGCAGCGACGGCGGCGGGGCGACGTGCGGCGGCGACATCAACGGCGGCAGGCGGC
>NC_041380.1:246084101-246125879 GCF_002162155.2 Triticum dicoccoides | reverse complement strand
CGGGGCGAGGCGGCTCGGTGACTCGGGGCTCCCAGGGGGCCCCGGGGTGGCTATTTAAAGGGGGGGGGGTAGAGAGGCGGCGGGGACTTGGCTTGGGGAGGGGGTCGGGCGGCGGTGGCGTACCCGGCTCGGTCTCCCCGAGTCCGGCAGCTGCACGAGCTAGTAGGCGGCGGTAGCTGGGCCGGCTTGGCTCGGCTGAGCCCTTGGCCCAGTTGGGCGCGAGTTTTTTTAAATAATTTCGCCGTACTAAAAAAATTCTACAATAAAATAATATAAATCTAAAATTGCCAAAACAAATCTTCACCGTCTAAATAAAATATTTAGAACTAGATGAACATTTTCTTGGCCCTAAATGCAACTTTTGAAAACATGCATTTTTCCTAAATTCAAATAAAATAGCAAATAAAACCAAAATAAAATCTTATTTGATTTTATTATTAAATCCCCAATATTTCTTTATTTTGGGAAAGTCATTTTATTCCCTCTCTCATATTTTATGATTTGAAATAATTGGAGATAAATAAATAAAATCAAATGATCCTATTTTCAAAATTTGAGAAAACTCAAATATGAAAATAACGAAATCCCAACTCTCTCCGAGGGTCCTTGAGTTACGTAGGATTTCTAGGATCAACGAAAATGCAATCAAATATGATATGAAGTGATGATCTAATATATAACATTCTAAATTGAAAATTTGGGATGTTACAAACCTACCCCCTTAAGATGAATCTCGCCCTCGATATTCGGGTTGGCTAGAAAATAGGTGAGGGTGGTCCTTCAGCAGATCTTCCTCTCGCTCCCAGGTGGCTTCATCCTCCATGTGGTGGCTCCACTGAACTTTGCAAAACTTGATAACCTTGCTACGGGTAACTCGGCTGGCATACTCAAGAATCTTGACTGGTTTCTCCTCATAGGTCAAATCACTGTCCAACTGAATCGCTTCCGGTGGCACTATATCTCTCAGCAGTATACCAGCCATCTCGGCGTGGCACTTCTTTAACTGGGAAACATGGAACACGTCGTGAACTCTTGACAATCCTTCAGGCAATTCCAACTTATAAGCTACTTCTCCCATACGCTCCAAAACTTTGTATGGTCCTACAAAGTGTGGCACTAACTTTCCCTTAACTCCAAAGTGCTTAACTCCCCGAAGTGGAGATACTCGAAGGTAAACTCGGTCTCCGACTTCGTAAACTGTCTCCTTGCGTTTAGAATCAGCGTAGCTCTTCTGCCTGGACTGGGCTACCTTGAGCCTATCACAAATCAATTTCACCTTCTGTTCAGACTCCTTAATCAGATCCGGTCCAAACAACTGTCGGTCTCCAAACTCATCCCACGACAATGGGGTCCTGCACCTCCTTCCGTACAAGGCTTCGAAAGGGGCCATCTTCAAACTGGATTGATAACTGTTGTTATAGGAGAACTCCGCGTATGGCAAATTGTTGTCCCAACTAGATCCATAATCTAGCGCACAAGCTCTCAATATATCCTCCAAAATCTGATTGACTCTCTTGGTCTGTCCATCTGTCTGCGGGTGAAAAGCTGTACTGAACTCTAGCCTGGTACCCAAAGTTTCGTGCACCTGGTTCCAGAACTTTGAGGTAAACTGGGTTCCTCTGTCTGATACAATGCGCCTTGGAACTCCATGCAGACATACGATCCTGGTCATGTATATCTTTGCCAACTTGGCACTGGTGTAGGTAGTCTTCACTGGGATGAAATGAGCTACCCTTGTCAACCGATCGACTACAACCCAAATCGAGTCATAGCCTGAACGAGTTCTGGGCAATCCTGTAATAAAATCCATGCCTAGCTTATCCCACTTCCATTCGGGTATTGGCAATGGTTGTAGCAATCCGACTGGCTTCTGATGCTCTGCCTTTACTCTCTGACTTACATCACAAACTGCTACATACTCCGCAATATCCTTCTTCATTCCGGTCCACCAGAAAGTATCCTTCAAATCGAAATACATCTTGGTATTTCCTGGGTGAATCGAATATGGTGAATCATGGGCCAATTGCAGAATTAACTTCCTGATCTCTGGGTCATTGGACACATAAACACGGTCTTCAACCCATAAGCTATCGTGCTCATCCTCACGAAATCCTTTAGCTTTTCCTTTGTTCATTTTCTCCTTAATAGAAGAAATATCCTTGTCAGTCTTCTGGGCTTCTCTGATCTTATCCATCAAAGTAGACTGAATCTCCAATGATGCTACATAGCCTCTCGGAACTATCTCCAAACATAGCTCACGAAGATTTTCAGCTAACTCCCTTGGTAAAACTCCCATCATTAGGGTGTTGACATGGATTTTATGGCTCAATGCGTCAGCTACTACGTTAGCCTTTCCGGGATGATAATGCAATCTCATATCATAATCCTTGATGAGCTCCAACCATCTCCTCTGCCTGAGATTTAACTGCTTCTGCGTGAAGATATACTTCAAACTCTTGTGATCCGTGTACACGTCACAATGGTTTCCAATGAGAAAATGTCTCCAAGTCTTCAACACATGCACTGCAGTTGCTAACTCCAAATCATGCGTGGCATAATTCAACTCATGAGGCTTAAGCTGTCGTGAGGCATAGGAAACAACTCTTCCTTCCTGCATAAGAAGTGCTCCAAGTCCTCGACGTGAAGCGTCAGAATACACCTCATAATCCTTGGTCTGATCTGGCAAAATCAACACTGGTGATGTAACCAAATGTTGCTTCAACTCCTGGAAACTGGTCTCACATTCCTCGGTCCATTTGAACTTGGTATCCTTCTTCAACAACTCCGTCATAGGTTTCGCAATCTTCGAGAAATTTTCAATGAATCTCCGGTAGTATCCTGCGAGTCGCAGAAAACTCCGGATCTCTCCAACTGTTGTTGGGGCTTCCCAATTTTTCACAGTGTCAACCTTGGTGGGATCTACTGCTATACCTTCTCCGGATATAACGTGTCTGAGAAATCCAACTTCCTTCAACCAAAATTCACATTTGCTAAACTTGGCATATAACTAATGTTCTCTGAGCTTCCCAAGTACCAAACGCAAATGCTCCTTATGCCCCTCTTCATTCTTCGAGTAAACTAGGATATCATCAATGAACACTACGATGAACTTATCCAAAAACTCCATAAACACTTTGTTCATCATGTTCATAAAATATGCAGTGCGTTAGTCAGACCAAATGACATAACGGTATACTCATACAGCCCATACCTGGTGGTAAACGCCGTCTTAGGTATATCCTGTTCTCGAATCTTCAGCTGATGGTATCCTGATCGCAGATCGATCTTAGAAAATACCTTAGCTCCTTACAATCGATCAAACAGATCATTAATCATCGGTTGTGGGTACTTGTTCTTGATGGTTACTTCATTCAATCCTCGATAATCAACAACCATCCTTAACGATCCATCCTTCTTCTCCACTAGAAGTACTGGCGATCCCCAAGGTGAAGAACTTGGGCGAATATAACCTTTATCCAATAACTCTTTAATCTGTTTCTTAATCTCCTCCAAATCCTTTGCGGGCATCCTATATGGTCTCTTAGATATTGGCCCTATGCCTGGCAAAAGCTCAATCAAAAACTCAATATCTCTATCCCGTGGCATTCCTGGCAACTCCTCTGGAAATACGTCAGGGAAATCCTTTACCACTGGTACTTCCTCCTGCACAACTCATGTTAGGGAATTTACTTGGGTCCTCTTCGGCACATGCCGGGATACATACTTGATCCTTCTTCCTTCTGGCGTTGTAAGCAAAATTGTCTTACTGGCGCATTCAATATTCCCTTCATACTTCGATAACCAATCCATGCCTAATATCACATCCAATCCTTGAGATTCCAATACTATTAGGTCCGAAGGAAACACATAGTTACCAATCCTTAATGGTAACCGATCACACCATAGACTAGCCATATACTCTACTCCAGGTGAGGTTACTAACATGGGTGACCTAAGGGCTTGGGTTGGCAGTTTATACTTATCCACAAATCCCCTTGATATGTATGAATGCGATGCACCAGTATCAATAAGAACGAGAGCAGTAAAAGACTTAACCAAAAACTTACCGATTACTGCATCGGGCTGCTCTTCAACCTCCTCCACGTTTACGTGGTTCACTGTCCCCTATTGAAAGGGTTTGGCTTCTTCCCAGAGCCACCATTGCCATTTCCATTCTGGGATTCAGAACATTCATTGGCGTAATGTCTGGTCTTCTGGCACTTGAAGCAAGTGACTTGGCTCAGGTCTCTCTTGGCTGGGGTTGATGGGTTGGTACGGTTCTGGCCGTTGCTTCCTCCATTCCCATTACCATTCTTGGAGCCATTATGATTATGCGAGCTACCTCCTCCATGGGTATGCTGAAAGTGTCCTCCCGGTCTAGGGGTGAAACGTGGCTTCTGCTGAGCTCCAGAATTGTACTTCCCTTGTCCATACTTCCTTTTGCGGTTCTCAATCTGCTGCTGCTTCCCATCAATCACGAGAGCACGATGTACCAACTCCTGGTAGTTGTTGAAGGTTGCTACCATCAACTACATGCTCAACTCATCATTTAGTCCTTCCAGAAACTTCTCATGTTTAGCTGCATCCGTAGCAACGTCATCTGGGGCATAACGTGCTAGCTTACTAAAGTCCTCCACATACTGGCCAACTGTCCGTCCTCCTTGGTGCAAGTTGCGAAACTCACGCTTCTTCATGGCCATAGCTCCTGCTGAAACATGGGCAGTACGGAAAGCCTGCTGAAACTGGTCCAATGTGATAGTGTCGATAGGGAAAGTGGCTGTGAAATTCTCCCACCATGATGATGCGGGTCCTTCAAGATGATGTGCAGCAAACTTCACCTTTTCTGCATCTGTGCATCTTGCTGTGGTCAACTCCCTAGCTGTCTTGCGGAGCCAATCATCTACTACTATCGGCTCGGTGCTACTAGAGAACACCGGCGGATTCAGCCTAAGAAAACGGGCTAAGTGATCAACAGGTGGATGTGGTGGTGGGTTGTTGTTGTTGTTCCCCTGATTCTGATTATGGACTAGCAACTGCATCAATGTGTTCTGCTGCTAGATCAACTGAGTGAGCTCTGGTGGGAAGGTAAATCCGGGGTCACGTCTTGGAGGCATCTGATGGGTTTAGAAAAGATGAGATTTAAGAATAGAGGGGGACTAGAGAGAAAACACTACCCATATGCACATGAGGCAATAAACAATTCACTTCATTCAATCAAACAAGGGCATTCAATCGGTCTAACTATCACAAAAGTGCTCGGACTACTATATTTACATGGTGGACTACTACTACTGTTGGGTGGTCTACTAGAAATATTCTTCGGTTGCAGACTCCATGATATCTGTTCCAGCTTCATCAACATAGTCATCATCACTATCATCTGGATCCGAGTCGGTGTCGTCGATGATGATGTAGTCTTCTGGGAGTATCTCCTTGGGTTCTTCGTCTTCTTCTACTGGTGTAGGGTCTCCCATGAATATTCCGATCTTCATTGTTAGGTCGGCATTCTTGTCCACTAGTACTTCGATTTCCTCTTCATAATCTTCATGTGTAGCCTTGAGTTCTTCCTCCAGTTCCTTGATTCTTGTCCTCGCCTTCTTCAGATCTATCATGTCGGCGCACATCTGGTTCTCCTGACGTCGAATGTGCTGGTTCAACTCCTGGATAAAAGCTACAATTGATCTATCCTTCTTGGTGCTGATCATCTCCCAGTGCTCATCTCGGCGCCCACAAATCTGGTAGATAGTATCCTTGAGATCATTGCGGTAAACTTCTCCAATACGTCCCATGGCGATGTGAGCTGCCATGCTCCTTCCTAGACTCCATGTTGGTGCATCAAAGGAAAATTCTATGGGCTCGATGACTGGAATGAACGTCCTTCCTGGAACTTCAACTTGAATCATCCAACACTCCTCTTCACGTAAGGTGGCGTTGTAGGTTCCGGTGAAGCTTGGTACTCCGATGTTCAGGTATCTAGTGACTTCCTTCAAGTGATGTCCAAAGGGTGTATCTTCATCCGGCTGTGTGAACTTGTTCCTTGCATCCGCCATCCTAAAAGAGTAGAAAAGATGAGGAGTCAGAATGAGAAGAGTGAGTAGTGATCTAGGGCTTTAGCTTAATGGTCGTGTCCTACAGTCAGCGTGTGCTTTAATACCATCTTGTAGCGACCAGACCTCAAACGGTCCAATCTCTGTGCTCCGGTGTCATCCCTGGATCAGTAATGCTGACACCACATAGTACTTGAAGGATTTATAACAGAGTAGCAATCACACACTTATTACATCGAGTGTCTCAAAAGAGGACTTACTACAATAAATATGGTTTAAGGCCATCTAATAATGATAACAGCAGAAGGCTTGGAAGATAAGTGAGTCCATCAACTCTAACGGCACCACTGAGTATAGAACCACGACCTAAAAACAGATTACTCATCATCTGAAAAGTCTGCAACATGAACGTTGCAGCCCGAAACGGGTCAGCACATGGAATATGCTGGCAAAGTAACACATAGAGAGCAATGAAATAATAAGGCTACACTACATACATATTTGGCTGGTGGAAATCTCTATGGTTACAGTTTTGCGTAAAGCCAATTTTTCCCTACTACAAAGGAATAAATTTTATTTAACTATCATGGTAGTTGTTAAACATTGAGAGTGTAGACACCCTCTCAATCCCAATTAAGGATCATCATTAAAACCAACAAAATTAATTAGAGTAACATGATGAGATTCACATGATAATCCAAGTACTAGATACTCAAGATGTCCATAACCGGGGACACGGCTGACGATGATTAGTTGATACACTCTGCAGAGGTTTGCACACTTTTCCCCACAAGACTCGATCTCCTCCATTGGGATTCTCGCACTACATGGTGTTTGAGAAACGGATGACCGAGACATAGTCTTTTAGAAGCGCTTGCACCTTACGAATGGGTAGACCGTACCAACCTACATCCCCTACATCTTCTAGTCTACCACTGTAAGAGTTCGCACGACTTAGTCAACTATGCTAGAGCCCATAGTAGCTTGTGGTTGCACACAGAAGTTTCTAGTATGAATAATCTCATGATCCCTTTGAGCCTGGGTGGCAGTCCAACAGAAAAATAGGCAATCACTGGAATACCCAGGTGCCTCAATCCACCGAGATGTGTGTTTAAGTTGCCACCTTAGATAAACCATTAATTTAACAAGCTCACATCTGTCATGGATACACTCGCCCAATCCACGCCTACTAGCATAGCATGGCAATAAGCAAACGTAGAAGTAACTCCCAAAGGTTTGATAATAAAATAGGTAATAGGTACTACCTCATCTACTTCCCAAACCCACAATTTAATTAGATCCTAATCATGCAATGTGCGAGGGTTGACCTAATGCAATAAAGACCGGGTAATAGGAAGTATGATCAAAGTGTTACTTGCCTTGCTGATGATCCGCAAAACCTAGCGATTCGAAGTAGCAAGCGGCGCACTTCGGGTACTCTATTGCAAAAAAACAAGCATACAATAAGTACTCAACTAATGCATAGGTAAAATTCAAATAAGAGATCTAACCAGATAGTTCAACTTAAGAACTCCGGTTGGCAAAAGGATCAAATCGAACGAAGCAACGAAAGACAAACGGCAAAAGAAACAAGCTTCGATTTACTATTCTGGATCTAGGTCAAATTTTACATATGCAAAAGCTTGTTTGAGTTTGTTAAACGGAAAGAGGGTTTCTAGATGAAACTCCAGGCGCTTGAATCGCCTGACTCCGATAAACGAGCGAAAAGTTAAACTAGAACGAAAATCGGATCAGAAATCACGATTAGAAATAATCGCGGAATAATCCGAGAAAAAGAAAAACGGCGAACAGAAAAACGAATGAACGTTCGTTAACTGGATCTAAATGATGAACACGTTCGTTACAACGAACGGACGAGCGAACGCTCGCTAAATAAATAAACCGGAAAAAACCTGATCTATTTAAAAAAACAAAACTAGGTTTTTTCTAAAAAACCGAATCGGTTTTTCTCAGAAAACCGGGCGGCGGGGCGGCTACCTCGGCTCGGACTCCGGCGGGGTTCCGGCGGCGGTGGTGGGCAATAGCGGCGGCCGCAACGACGGCAGGTGGCGTGCGGCGCGGCGGCGGCGGCAGGCGGCGTGCGGCGCGGCGGCAGCTTGCGGTGCAGGGTGGGGCGGCTCGGTGACTCGGGGCTCCCAGGGGGCCCGGGGTGGCTATTTAAAGGGAGGGGGGCAGAGGCGGCGGCGACTCGGCTTGGGGTAGGGGTCGGGCGGTGGCGGCGTAGCCGGCTCGTCTCCCCGAGTCCGGCGGCTGCACGAGCTAGGAGGCGGCGGCGGCGTACTCGGCTCGGTCTCCCCGAGTCAGGCGGCTGCACAAGCTAGGAGGCAGCGGCAGCTGGGCCGGCCTGGCTCGGCTGGGCCCTTGGCCCAGTCGGGCGCGGGGTTTTTTTTAAATAATTTTGCCAGACTAAAAAAATGCTAGAAATAAATAAATAAAAACCTAAAATTGCCAAAACAAATTTTCACCGTCTAAATAAAATATTTAGAACGGGCTGGAAATTTTGTTGGCCCAAAATGCAACTTTTGAAAACATGCATTTTTTCCTAAATTCAAATAAAATAGCAAATAAAAACCAAACTAAAATCTTATTTTATTTTGTTATTAAATCCCCAATATTTCTTTATTTTGGGAAAGTCATTTTATTCCCTCTCTCATATTTTATGATATGAAATAATTGGAGATAAAATAAATAAAATCAAATGATCCTATTTTCAAAATTTGAGAAAACTCAAATATGAAAATAACGAAATCCCAACTCTCTCCGAGGGTCCTTGAGTTATGTAGGATTTCTAGGATCAACCAAAATGCAATCAAATATGATACACAGTGATGATCTAATATATAACATTCCAAATTGAAAATTTGGGATGTTACATTTAGCTATGTAACTTTACTGGATAAAGGGCACTTTATCGAAATTCAGTCATTTTTTCATAGTAGTTGCTTGGATTTAGAAAGCGAATATAGTGAGTGAATAGGAATGATTTTGTGGTACAAAAATGTTGACCATCTTCCATTAAAATATGTCATCCGATGGACATGTCAATCCCCAAAAAGATTTATGTTTGACACAGTTAATGTTGAACCACTAATTACGCTCCTGTTGCAACACACGGCAATTTCCAGTATATAAATATATGTCTTGGTAAATCACATTTGTGAGCATGTATCTCAGTATGTAATTCAGGATCATCCAAATTTGGCCATGTGTGAATCATTTTATTTGAATATAAAGTATTTTTGAATTGCTGAAACCTTGCATCTATTAGTATTTTATATAGAACTGTAGATCTTTCTTTGAAACCAAAGGGTGTATTGTCTATTAGAACATGTTTATTTAAGGGAAGTACCTCATTTCTTACAGAGTATGTTTGCTTTAAGGTTTATGTTAACTCAATTGATGGCATATAGTAGATTGTTTCATAAGAAAACAAGGATCAAAAGTGTTTGTCAGATGTAGGCTATTACTCTCCTTTTCTGCATACAAAGCTACTAATGTCATGACCTTCAAGCTCTTTATGTTGCTTGTCTTTTAAATTTTGCTGATCTGTTAACTTGATTTAATCTATAGTAAGTTACTCATCTCATTTATTTGTTTTTGTAGATTGCCAAGATAAAATGGATAATGCATGGCTTGGAGGCTGATTGCAAGGATGAGAATGAGGCTACAACTGGATAATTAGAATGTCATTTTCAGGACGATGTTTGAAATGTTATAGTTGATTGCAAGGTCCAGAATTTGGCTACTACTTGATAGTTTCACATCTTGTTATCACTGAGATCGTGTTCTTTGTAATGCAACATAGTTGATCTAATATATGAGACCTTCTTGTTTATTATATTGTGGCTCCTATACACTAGATATATTGACCTAGTAATTCTGGATGTCAATTTATAAAATATCATCAACTATTCATGCTATGTAGTGAAGCCTCTAGTCGTTGCCATGACATGCTACACCGTTGTGCAGGGTAGTCATCAACGCATATGATGTGTTGTTAGGCTACAACTCTATATGTTGCTACCTTACAATGCTTTTACATGTCGTTTACCAACGCATGTATATACGTTGTTGTAGACCCTAGCAATGCCACCTACGGCAATGCATATTAATCCGTTGGTGTAGACCTTAGCAACGCATATATGAACATACGACAACACATCAATGCGTTGCTAAAGGGGGTTCTTGTTGTAGTGTCCCTACAAAAGAGATTGGCAACATGTGAAGCATCATCTATCTTGTTGCATCGTATGAAGTGTGCCATCTTAGAGAATCGGTCCACAATGACAAATACCGAATCTTTTCCATTTCTAGTCCTAGGCAATTCAAGTACAAAATCCTTGATAATGTCTTCCCATGGTAGATATGGAATTGGGAGAGGCATGTAAAGGCCATGGGATTGAGCTTTTGACTTTGCTTTGTGACATGTAGAGCATCGGTTGGTGAAGCGGTTGACGTCACGAAACATCTTGGGCCAATAGTAGTTCTTGGAGAGCGTGGCAAAAGTCTTGTCGTGTCCAAAATGTCCCATTAAGCCTCCTCCATGAGATTCCTGCAAAAGCAACAAACAAAGAGAAGACTCGGGGATGCAAAGCTTGTAAGCTCTCATAAGATATCCATCTTTGATGTAATAGCATTCTCAAGATGTATGCGTTAAACATTTGGCATAAGGAGTAGAAAAAGTAGGATCATGTTCATACAAGTCTTTTATATGCTCAAAGCCAATGACATCTAATTCAAGTTGAGTAACAAGCATGCATATGCGGGAAAGGGCATCCGCCAGAACATTTTCCTTACCTTTAATGTACTTGATGACATAAGGAAAAGACTCAATAAATTCACTCCATTTAGCATGACGCTTGTTCAACTTGGTTTGGCCCTTAAGGTATTTAAGCGTTTGATGATCCATATGAATGGTAAATTCATGAGGGCGAAGATAATGTTCCCATTCATGCAAAACTCGCACTAAAGCATATAACTCTTTGTCATAGATGGGGTAATTGAGTTGCGCTCCGGAAAGTTTCTCACTAAATTAAGCTATGGGGCGCTTCTCTTGCGTTAACACACCTCCTATGCCATTACCACTAGCATCACAATGAATCTCAAAGGGCTTGTCAAAGTTGCATAATGCAAGCACGGGAGCATGAGTAAGCAAATTCTTAAGCTCATTGAAAGTGGTTTCTTGGGATGGTCCCCAAACAAAAGGCACGTTTTTCTTGCTCAAAGCATACAAAGGTGAAGCAATGGTGCTAAAGTCTTTCACAAAGCGACGATAGAAACCTGCAAGGCCAAGAAAGCTACGCACTTGTTGCAAGTTGGTTGGTTGGGGACAAGTCTTAATAGCATGTATCTTGGACTCATCTACATGAACACCCTTAGAAGATACAACAAAACCCAAGAAAACGAGCTTATCAATGCCGAAAAGGCACTTTTCCATGCTAGCAAAGAGATGCTCGTTTCGAAGAGTTTGCAAAACGGTTCGAACATGGGTGACATGATCTTGAAGAGATTTTCTATAAACAAGGATATCATCGAAGTAGACCACAACAAACACACCAATGTAAGGGTGAAAGACATGATTCAGAAGACGCATAAAAGTACGCAGTGCTTCCGATAGACCCATATACATGACTAACCACTCATACAACCCAAACTTGGTTTTGAAAGTGGTTTTCCATTCATCACCCTCTTGTATGCGGATTTGATAGTAACCGCTTTTAAGATCAATCTTGGAAAATATAGTGGCACCACTAAGTTCATCAAGCCTATCATCGAAGTGTGGAATGGGATACCTATAGCGAACAGTGATAGTGTTGATAGGTATACAATCGGAGCACATGCAAAAGCTACCGTCTCATTTTGGCACCAGAATGACCAGGACGGCACAAGGGCTCAAACTTTCACGCACATGTCCATGGTCTATGAGATGCTTTACTTGCCTTTGTATTTCTTTGGTTTCCTCGAGGTTGACGCGGTAGGGAGATTTGTTCGGAAGAGCTGCTCCGGGTATGAGGTCGATGCGGTGCTCGATGCCTCATAGTGGTGGTAGTCCCGGAGGTAGCTCCTCGGGGAAAACATCTTGAAATTCTTGCAAAAGAGAGGACAACACTAAAGGTAGAGCGTGAGAGGTGTTAGGTTGTGTTGCATTGTCCTTGCACAAAAGGACATAGTGTAGGACACTAGATGGGTTATCACACACTCCTCTTATCTCACTTTTGGTGGCAAATAGAACTAGGTTCTTCTTGTCGCTCATCGTGGAGGCACTCGATTTGGGCTTGTGGCGCTCACTCTCTTTTTGGTGGCTTACTCTCTCACTATTCTCTCCATGATGGGTTGCTTTCTTGTCGGCGATCACTTGGCTTGGAGACATGGGGAGAAGTACGTACCCCTTTCCTTTGATCTTGAAGATGTAGTGGTTCGTTCGGCCGTTGTGGATGACTCCTCTATCAAATTGCCATGGGCGTCCAAGAAGAAGGTGGAAAACGGTCATTGGAACGATGTCACACTCCAAAGTGTCTTCATAGGCGCCAATTTTGAAGGAGACTTGTACTCGATGCTCGACTTGGATAGTGCCGGAGTCGCTAAGCCATTGAACTTTGCAAGGATGTGGGTGCTTCTTCTTGGTGAATTGGAGCTTGGAGCAAAGTTCTTCACTTGCAAGGTTATGACAACTCCCTCCATCGATGATTACCTTGACGGATCTTCCATTGATGCCGACCTTGGTATGAAAGATATGGCATCTTTGGTCTTCTTCTTGGTGATGTTGGAGAGTCAAGACCTTGAAGACAACAAGAGCGGGACTTGAATCTTCATCGCAAAAGACTTGTTGTTCTTCATCGTTCACTTGCCGGTGCATGTTGACTTGCTCGAGGGCGTCCATTTCTCCTTCACTCATTGAGTCGTAAGTTGATACGTCTCCAACGTATCTATAATTTTTGATTGCTCCATGCTATATTATCTACTGTTTTGGATGTTTATGGGCTTTATTATACACTTTTATATCATTTTTGGGACTAACCTATTAACCCAGAGCCCAGTGCCAGTTTCTGTTTTTACCTTGTTTTAGAATATCGCAGAAAAGGAAAAACCAAACAGAGTCCAATTGACCTGAAACTTCACGGAACTTATTTTTGGATCAGAAGAAGCCTAGAAGACTTGGAGTGCATGTCAGGGTATCTACGAGGAGGCCACGAGGAAGGGGGCGCGCCCACCCACTGGGCACGCCCTCCACCCTCGTGGGCCCCTCGTGGCTCCCCTGACGTACTTCTTCCGCCTATATATCTCCATATACCCTAAAAACATCCAGGAGCACAATAGATTGGGAGTTCCGCCGCCAGAAGCCTCCGTAGCCACCGAAAACCAATCTAGACCCATTCCGGCACCTTGCTGGAGGGGGCAATCCCTCTCCGGTGGCCATCTTCATCATCCCGGTGCTCTCCATGGTGAAGAGGGAGTAGTTCTCCCTCGGGGCTGAGGGTATGTACCAGTAGCTATGTGTTTGATCTCTCTCTCTCTCTCTCTCTCTCGTGTTCTTGATTTGGCACGATCTTGATGTATCGCGAGCTTTGCTATTATAGTTGGATCTTATGTTCCGCCTCCCCCTCTACTCTCCTATAATGGATTGAGTTTCCCCTTTGAAGTTATCTTATCAGATTGAGTCTTTAAAGATTTGAGAACACTTGCTGTATGTCTTGCCGTGCGTATCTGTGGTCACAATGGGATACCACATGATTCACTTGATGTATGTTTTGGTGATCAACTTGCAGGTTCCGCCCATTAACCTATGCATAGGGGTTGGCACACATTTTCGTCGTGATTCTCCGGTAGAAACTTTGGGGCACTCTTTGAGGTTCTATGTGTTGGTTGAATAGATGAATTTGAGATTGTCTGGTGCATATCGTATAATCATACCCACGGATACTTGAGGTGACATTGGAGTATCTAGGTGACATTAGGGTTTTAGTCGATTTGTGTCTTAAGGTGTTATTCTAGTACGACCTCTAGGGATGTTTGTGACACTTATAGGAATAGCCCAACGGATTGATTGGAAAGAATAACTTTGAGGTGGTTTCGTACCCTACCATAATCTCTTCGTTTGTTCTCCGCTATTAGTGAATTTGGAGTGACTCTTTGTTGCATGTTGAGGGATAGTTATATGACCCAATTATGTTATTATTGTTGAGGGAACTTGCACTAGCGAAAGTATGAACCCTAGGCCTTGTTTCAACGCATTGCAATACTGTTTACGCTCACTTTTATCATTTGTTACCTTGCTGTTTTTATATTTTCATATAACAAAAACTATTATCTACCATCCATATACCACTTGTATCACCATCTCTTCGCCGAACTAGTGCACCTATACAATTTACCATTGTATTGGGTGTGTTGGGGACACAAGAGACTCTTTGTTACTTGGTTGCAGGGTTGCTTGAGAGAGACCATCTTCATCCTACGCCTCCTATGGATTGATAAACCTTAGGTCATCCACTTGAGGGAAATTTGCTACTGTCCTACAAACCTCTGCACTTGGAGGCCCAACAACGTCTACAAGAAGAAGGTTGTGTAGTAGACATCAAGCTCTTTTCTGGCGCCGTTGCCGGGGAGGTGAGTTCTTGAAGGTATATCTTTAGATATTGCAATCGAGTCTTTTAGTTTCTTGTTTTATCACTAGTTTAGTTTATAAAATAAAATTACAAAAAAATGGAATTAAGTTTCCCGCATACGCTTCATCTTTTTAATATCTTTCGTGAGTAGGATGGAAAGGAAAATTGTGCTGAAGTGTTAGAAGAAGAATGCATTAGAATGTTTGGCACTAAATATTTGAATGATGAGCATGATTGCAATGTTGTTAGTATGAATTCCTTGAATATCCATGATGCTAATGATATGCAAAGCCACAAGCTTGGGGAAGCTATGTTTGATGAAGATGATATTTTTTGTCTCCCAAGTTTTGATGAGCAAATTTATTATGATGAAACATGCCTCCTATTTCTGATTATTATATTTATGAAAGTGGATTTGGAGAGGTCATCACTTTATTTTGTGATGAATCCACTATTTCGAAAGAGGTTCCAATTGATTATGAGAACAAAGTTGCTATCTATGATGATTATTGTGATGACTTGTATGCTATAAAGAATAATGATATCCATGAAACTTGTCATAATGATTTTAGTTTTCAATTGGATTATGCCTCACATGATAATTATTTTGTTGAGTTTGCCCCCACTATTATTCGTGAGAAGAATTTTGCTTGTGTGGAGAGTAATAAAATTTATATGCTTGTAGATCATGAAAAGAATGCTTTAGGTGCTGGTTATATTGTTGAATTCATTCATGATGTTACTGAAAATTATTATGAGGTAGGAACATATGCTTGTAGGAATTGCAATAATATCAAGTTTCCTCTCTATGTGCTTAAAATATTAAAGTTATGCTTATTTTACCTTCCTATGCAAGTTGATTCTTGTTCCCACAAGTTGTTTGCTCACAAAATCCCTATGCATAGGAAGTGGTCTAGGATTAAATGTGTTAGTCATATTCTTCATGATGCTCTCTTTATGTTTTAATTCTTATCCTTTATGTGAGCATCATTGAAATCATCATGCCTAGCTAGGGGCGTTAAGCGATAGCGCTTGTTGGGAGGCAACCCAATTTTATTTTTGTTCCTTGCTTTTTGCTCCTGTTTAGCAATAAATAATTTATCTAGCCTCTATTATGATTGAGTTTTCATGTTTTAATTAGTGTTTGTGCCAAGTAGAACCTTTGGAAAGACTTGGGGAAAGTCTTTTTAATCTTGCTGTAAAAAACAGAAACTTTAGCACTCACGAGAATTGCTGCCATTTTTATATGGGAAGTGATATTTAGTTAATTATTTTTGAAGATCATGAATAGATAAATTACTCAGGTCGAGCAATTTATTTGAGAATTTTATGAGTTCCAGAAGTATACGTTTGATCCAGATTACTACAGACTGTTCTTTTTTTGACAGATTCTGTTTTCTATGTGTTGTTTGCTTATTTTGATGAATCTATGAGTAGTATCGGAGGGTATGAACCATAGATAAGTTGGAATACAGTAGGTTTGACACCAATATAAATTAAGAATGAGTTCATTACAGTACCTTGAAGTGGTGATTTATTTTCTTATACTAACGGAGCTCACGAGTTTTCTACTTTAAGTTTTGTGTTGTGAAGTTTTCAAGTTTTGGGTAAAGATTCGATGGATTATGGAATAAGGAGTGGCAAGAGCCTAAGCTTGGGGATTCCCAAGGAACCCCAAGGTAATATTAAAGGACAACCAAAATCCTAAGCTTGGGGATGCCCCGAAAGGCATCCCCTCTTTCGTCTTCGTTCATCGGTAACTTTACTTGGAGCTATATTTTTATTTACCACATTATATGTGTTTTGCTTGGAGCGTCATTTTATTTTATTTTGATTTGCTTTCTGTTTGAATAAAATACCAAGATCTGAAAATATTAAATGTTAGAGAGTCTTCATATAGTTGCATAATTGTTCGACTACTCATTGATCTTCACTTATATCTTTTGGAGTAGTTTGTTATTGCTCTAGTGCTTCACTTATATCTTTTTAGAGCACGGTGGTGGTTTTATTTTTTAGAAATTAATGAACTCTCATGCTTAACTTATATCATTTTGAGAATCTTTCGAACAGCATGGTAGTTTTCTTTGGTTATGAAACTAGTCCTAATATGATGGGCATCGAAGAGGGATATAATAAAAACTTTCATATAAAGTGCATTGAATACTATGAGAAGTTTGATACTTGATGATTGTTTTGAGATATGAGGATGGTAATATTAGAGTCATGCTAGTGAGTAGTTGTGAATTTGAGAGATACTTGTGTTAAAGTTTGTGATTCCCGTAGCATGCACGTATGGTGAACCGTTATGTGATGAAGTCGGAGCATGATTTATTTATTGATTGTCTTCCTTATGAGTGGCGGTCGGGGATGAGCGATGGTCTTTTCCTACCAATCTATCCCCCTAGGAGCATGCGCGTAGTACTTTGTTTCGATAACTAATAGATTTTTTCAATAAGTATGTGAGTTCTTTATGACTAATGTTGACTCCATGGATTATACGCACTCTCACCCTTCCACCATTGCTAGCCTCTCTAGTACCGCGCAAATTTCGCCGGTACCATAAACCCACCATATACCTTCCTCAAAACAGCCACCATACCTACCTATTATGGCATTTCCATAGCCATTCCGAGATATATTGCCATGCAACTCTCCACTGTTCCGTTTATTATGACATGCTTCATCATTGTCATATTGCTTTGCATGATCATGTAGTTGACATTGTATTTGTGGAAAAGCCACCATTCATAATTCTTTCATACATGTCACTCATGAGTCATTGCACATCCTAGTACACTGCCGGAGGCATTCATATAGAGTCATATCTTGTTCTAAGTATCGAGTTGTAATTCTTGAGTTGTAAGTAAATAAAAGTGTGATGATCATCATTATTAGAGCATTGTCCCAGTGAGGAAAGGATGATGGAGACCATGATTCCCCCACAAGTCGGGATGAGACTCCGGACGAAAAGAAAAAAGAAAAAAAAAGAGGCAAAAAAAAGAGAAAAGGCCCAAATAAAAAAAATAAAAGAATAAAAAAATTGAGAGAAAAAGAGAGAAGGGGCAATGCTACTATCCTTTTACCACACTTGTGCTTCAAAGTAGCACCATGATCTTCATGATAGAGAGTCTCCTATGTTGTCACTTTCATATACTAGTGGGAATTTTTCATTATAGAACTTGGCTTGTATATTCCAATGACGGGCTTCCTCAAAATGCCCTAGGTCTTCGTGAGCAAGCGAGTTGGATGCACACCCACTTAGTTTCTTTTTGAGCTTTCATACACTTATAGCTCTAGTGCATCTGTTGCATGGCAGTCCCTACTCACTCACATTGATATCTATTGATGGGCATCTCCATAGCCTGTTGATACGCCTAGTTGATGTGAGACTATCTCCTCCATTTTGTCTTCTCGACAACCACCATTCTATTCCACCTATAGTGCTATATCCATGGCTCACGCTCATATATTGCATGAAGATTGAAAAGTTTGAGAACATCAAAAGTATGAAACAATTGCTTGGCTTGTCATCAGGGTTGTGCATGATTTAAATATTTTGTGTGGTGAAGATGGAGCATAGCCAGACTATATGATTTTGTAG
The DNA here is from genome assembly GCF_002162155.2 of Triticum dicoccoides. NCBI lineage: Eukaryota > Viridiplantae > Streptophyta > Magnoliopsida > Poales > Poaceae > Triticum > Triticum dicoccoides. The sequence goes on along the minus strand of NC_041380.1, from coordinate 246,107,604 downwards.
GGATAGCTTTCTTTGGCCATGTTATTTTGAGAAGACATGATTGCTTAGTTAGTATGCTTGAAGTATTATTATTTTTATGTCAATATGAACTTTTATCTTGAATCTTTCGGATCTGAATATTCATGCCACAATTAAGAAGAATTACATTGAAATTATGCCAAGTAGCACTCCACATCAAAAATTCTGTTTTTATCATTTGCCTACTCGAGGACGAGCAGGAATTAAGATTGGGGATGCTGATACGTCTCCAACGTATCTATAATTTTTGATTGCTCCATGCTTATTATCTACTGTTTTGGATGTTTATGGGCTTTATTATACACTTTTATATCATTTTTGGGACTAACCTATTAACCTAGAGCCCAGTGCCAGTTTCTATTTTTACCTTCTTTTAGAATATCACAGAAAAGGAAAACCAAATGGAGTCCAATTGATCTGAAACTTCACGAAACTTATTTTTGGATCAGAAGAAGCCCAGAATACTTGGAGTGCACGTCAGGGATCTACGAGGAGGCCACAAGGCAGGGGGGCGCGCCCACCCCCCTGGGTGCGCCCTACACCCTCGTGGGCCCCTCGTGGCTCCCCTGACGTACTTCTTCCGCCTATATATCTCCATATACCCTAAAAACATCCGGGAGCACAATAGATCGGGAGTTCCGCTGCCAGAAGCCTCCGTAGCCACCGAAAACCAATCTAGACATGTTCCGGCACCCTGTCGGAGGGGGCAATCCCTCTCCGGTGGCCATCTTCATCATCCTGGTGCTCTCCATGACGAGGAGGGAGTAGTTCTCCCTCAGGGCTGAGGGTATGTACCAGTAGCTATGTGTTTGATCTCTCTCTCTCTCTCTCGTGTTCTTGATTTGGCACGATATTGATGTATCGCGAGCTTTGCTATTATAGTTGGATCTTATGTTCCTCCTCCCCCTCTACTCTCTTGTAATGGATTGAGTTTCCCCTTTGAAGTTATCTTATCGGATTGAGTCTTTAAAGATCTGAGAACACTTGATGTATGTCTTGCCGTGCGTATCTGTGGTGACAATGGGATACCACGTGATTCACTTGATGTATGTTTTGGTGATCAACTTGCGGGTTCCGCCCATGAACCTATGCATAGGGGTTGGCACATGTTTTCATTGTGATTCTCCGGTAGAAACTTTGGGGCACTCTTTGAGGTTCTATGTGTTGGTTGAATAGATGAATCTGAGATTGTGTGATGCATATCCTATAATCATACCCACGGATACTTGAGGTGACATTGGAATATCTATGTGACATTAGGGTTTTGGTTGATTTATTTCTTAAGGTGTTATTCTAGTACGAACTCTAGGGCTGTTTGTGACACTTATAGGAATAGCCCAACGGATTGACTGGAAAGAATAACTTTGAGGTGGTTTCGTACCCTACCATAATCTCTTCGTTTGTTCTCCGCTATTAGTGACTTTGGAGTGACTCTTTGTTGCATGTTGAGGGATAGTTATATGATCCAATTATGTTATTATTGTTGAGGGAACTTGCACTAGCGAAATTATGAACCCTAGGCCTTGTTTCAACGCATTGCAATACCGTTTACGCTCACTTTTATCATTCGCTACCATGCTGTTTTTATATTTTCAGATTACAAAAACTATTATCTACCATCCATATACCACTTGTGTCACCATCTCTTCGCCGAACTAGTGCACCTATACAATTTACTATTGTATTGGGTGTGTTGGGGACACAAGAGACTCTTTGTTATTTGGTTGCAGAGTTGCTTGAGAGAGACCATCTTCATCCTACGCCTCCTACAGATTGATAAACCTTAGGTCATCCACTTGAGGGAAATTTGCTACTGTCCTACAAACCTCTGCACTTGGAGGCCCAACAACGTCTACAAGAAGAAGGTTGTGTAGTAGACATCATAAGTGTCGTCGTCGTTGAGGATCATGGTCCGCTTGTTGGTGCACTCATAGGACTTGTGACCTCGGCCTTCACATGTGAAGCATTTGAAGGAACTTTTCTTGACGGTCTCATCGGTGGGGGTTGATGATGATGAAGCTCTCGACTTGAAGTTGCTTGTTGTAGGAGGATGACTAGGAGTTTACGAAGCTTTCTTGTAACTCGACATGTCGATGTTGCTTGTAGAAGGCTTGGTAGACGGTGTTGGAGTCGTTGAAGCTTGGGTTTTGGAGAAGCCGTATGACTTGGATGAGAATTTGGCATACGTGTAATCGTCTTGCACTTGACGTTCCCCTTTGGTAGCTTGATGCACTAGCTCGATGAGATTCGAGTATGGTTTGAAGTCGGCGATCTTCTTGATAGGATGGTTGAGTCCATTCAAGAAATGTGCCATTATTTGCTCATCATCTTCCGTGACATTGGCTCTTATCATAGTAATCTCCATCTCCTTGTAGTACTCTTCAATGCTCTTGGTTCCTTGCTTGAGTAGTTGGAGCTTCTTGAAGAGGTCGCGGTTGTAGTAGGTAGGCACGAAGCGTGCTCTCATGACATCCTTCATTTGCGCCCAAGTAGTGATGGGTGGTTCACCTCTTGCCTCTCGGCGCTCGATAACTTGTTCCCACCAAATTAGGACATAGTCTTGTAACTCAAGGGATGCCATCGCGATCTTCTTCTCTTCTTCATAGTTGTGCAAACGGAAGATTTTGTCGACCTTCAATGCCCATGAAAGGTACTCTTCAGGATCGTTGCTTCTGTTGAACTTGGGCATGGTGAATTTTAGCTTGCCGTAGCGTTGCTCTTAATTGTGTTGGGGTCGGGGATGATGACATACATGTTGTTGATGATTGTCAAACTTGTGTTGCTCTTGGTGAGGGGGGTTGTCAACCTCGTGTTTCTCTTGTCGTGGAGGATTTCCATTGTCTTGATGCTCTTGGTGAACTTGATGTTCTTGGCAAGCTTCTAGAGGAGCTTGTCGAGCCCGAGGATGAACTTGAGGAACTTGACGATGCACACGAGCTTGAAATCTTCGTTCGTGAGCTTTTTCGTGAAGTACTTCTTCATATTCACGAGCTTGTCAGCCTCGGTTGGCTACGCCTCTATTAGAATATCGGAGGGCTTGTTGTGCCTCAAGTGCTTGAGCATCTCGCAATTGTTGTTCTTGACGTTGTGCCTTGGCATCTTGTGCTTCTTGGTGTAGACGCGCTCGCTCTTCCTCTTCATGTTGGCGTTGGCGTTGCCTTTCTCGTGCTAGCGCAAAAGCCGCTTCGGTGTCTCATAGAGGATTGAGGCTTGCTTGATGATCGTTGCGCACGGCACATCGAAGAGTGGTCGATGTCGGTGTACTTGAGCCGAAGAGGGTGAAATCAGAGTGTCGACTTGAGCGGCTCCTTCTTGAAGAGGATGAAGTGGAAGAAGAGCGGTTGAGCAAGAAATCACGAATCTCGTCCATTCTTGCATCGTTCTCTTGCTTGTGATCATCGAGCTTGTGGTCTAAGTAGTCCCTTGTACGTTGCTCGGAGAGTCGCAAGTCAGCGGCGAGGTTGTCGATGCATTCACTCATTGCTTGTTTCTCTTGATGCAAAGGACGTTGTGCACCAAAGAGGTGGCTCTTGGTGACGTAGGAGTTCATGTCGTCGTCGTGCTCAATGAAGAGTGGGTTGGTAGAAGTACTTGGCCTATCCATCATTCCAAGAGAAAAATGGAAGTGGTAGAAAGAGAAGAATGAATACCAAATGTACCTTGAGCAAAGTTGAAAGTGGACCAATGATCACTCCAATGTGGACAAGGAAATAACACAATTAGTACCAATTCTTGTCGGTTTCTCACACCTACACAAGCAAAAGCTTATGGTAGAGCTTGGTTAGGATGGTGGCAGAAAATTTAATGCAATTGTAAGTGAGCTTCAATAATGTTGGAAAAGATTCGCAAGTTCGCAATGCAACAAGTAGACCAAGCAATATAAGGTACACGGAAACACACACGCAAAAAGATAAGTGGGGTTGTGCAACCAAGGATGAGCCAAAATGTGGAATCCATGAAAATGCTCTTGTTGCACAACACTAGAGAGACACTAGCACGATTGCACAATAGGCGGATACAAAGACTTGTGCACAACCTACTAAGCAAAAATGCGACGACTTCTATCCCAAGTATGCTCTATGCAAGGTGTTTGAATGATATTATCCAAGATGATCTAGTATGACAATCTTAATGTTGTATGATGCTATGGTTCTTACTTAAAAGCTCTTTGCTTATCTTTCCCTTTTGCTTAAAAGCTTGTTTGTCTCTTTGTTGTTTGAGCTCTTTTCTCATGCAATGCTTGACGAACCAAGATAGCAATTGTGTACGCGATGACAACTTTGTGACACAAGAGATGATACCAATATATGCACCAATGATGTACGTATGCTATGGGAAGCATGATCACTAATGTGCACAAGTCTCGTTGCCGACAATACTCAAAAGCTAGTCTCGATGGGTAAGCGACGCAAAGGAGTAAGGCTATGATGGCTATCAATGTTATGGCAAGAATGATATGTCCGATACCAAGACGAGGTTACCGTTCACGCTTATGATATGGTGTCAAAATGGTGGCACAAATACCAAGATGTAGTCGATGTGGTCGTTATTGATGACGCGTCCGTGGCGAAGATGAGCGGCGGTGATGTTGATGTCGAACCATACCTAGATAGCCGAAACACAAAGGGACACGGAACCGTAACTCAAATTCTCAAAGCTCGAAGTGGCAACACGTGTCAGAGTGCGAAACGGGTAAGCAATGGTGGTGGTATGCGAAAGTGGTGATGGTGTATAGGTGGTGGGAGTGCGTATGCAGAAATGTGGGGCGGTGGTGGTGACCAAAACTGAAGAAAATTCAGTTTCGCCAGGGAACTCCGGACATCCAGTGGTGAGCGGTCATCCGGTCGTCGGACGTCCGGTGGCGAGTGGACGTCCGGTGCCTGGGCGATTTGCGGGCACAGGATGAACTGGCGGTGTTCGTGATAGAGAGGTCGAAATTCTTCGAATACGGGCGGATTTGTGGATGGAAAAGATGGGGAAAGGGGGAAAAAGCTAGATCCACTCAAAACAAAGTAAATCCACAGATCAAATCCAACAAAATTTCAACACACCAACAAATCACAAAAAATTGAGGCTATTTTTGTGGGGAATTTTCGAATTAGGGACAAAATCAACAAAACCTGGGCTAGCAACACAACGGGGAGGCTCCGAAATTGTGATCAACATGGCTCTAGATACCAAGATGATGTAGGGTAGAACCCTAATCGGCCGATCTTTCACGAAAGGAGCGGATCCCGCGATGAACATGAAGAACATGAGGAGGGAAACGAGGGAAAACACGAGAGAAACACTAAACCAACAAGAAATAGTCACACATGTGCTAGATCCTCGAGTACATAAAAGATCACACGATACATGGTCAACTAGGGACGATACACAAGGTAGCCGGTCTTCTCCGTGAGGAGGTCTTGAATCCATGAGGGGATCTTCCCTTAGAGGGGATCTTGAATCCAAAGGGATCTTCTCCGAAGAGGGACCACAGTCTCTCTTGTGGAGTAGATCTGATGTGGACGAGCAATGCTCTATCTCTAAATATGAGCTAAACCAATGCTAATCCTAGCTAGGATGAATAGGAGGTCTATTTAGAGTCTTAGTGAAAATGGGGACGAAGTGAGGGGGTACATGGGCCTCGGGCCCGAATCCTGTGCATCGACAGGTACCGGACATCCGCTGAGGACCGGTCGTCTGGTGGCTCATGGGCAGCCGGACGTCTGGTAAGCGCCGGTCGTCCGCTCGTTCTGGCTCGGATGCTGGCGTAGTGGATTTCCGGAAGTGGCCGGTCGTCCGGTCACCGGACGTCCGCTCGCTTGGCTCGGGTGCAGGGGCACCAGTCGTCCGGTCCGGGCCGAACATCCGCTCGCTGGGGTTCGGCTGGAGCTTCAGGCTCCAGACGTTCGGTCCCCACCGGTCATCCGGTGGCTAGGACTTCTTTCGTAGCTCCTCTTCTTCTCCGTCCTCATGTCCATCTTTCTCTTCTGATTCTCCTTGCTCCGTAGCTTCTTCATGGCTAACTCCTTGATACCTGAGTATGCACAATGTCTCCATTTGAGGTAGTAGCCATGTCTCATGTGCATCGAAGTGAACCTGTGAGAGGAGAGATGTCACCTTGGTTTCGAGATCTCTTGCACGTGCTCATGTCATGGGTCCGGTAGGCACTTGGTGAGACGATGGTAGGTCCATGGGGATGACCTTGGGATGCTCCGCATCAACAAAGCTCTTAACCTTGTGGACGTGGGTTCAAGCCCCATGCTGGGGGTTACATCATATGATGTTGTTTTCAATGAAGTTTATATAAAGTCCCAGCTCAATATTATCTTACTGAGCCGGCCCTTGGGGCTACACTAGTTGAAGTTTTTATGAGCATCAGGCAATTACAAGTCCTAGGTTGCAGTAAGCATGACAACTTGGCACTTGGGGGCTACATATGTGGAATACTCAGTTTGGACTACTGACTACAATGAACAACCTGGATTTCTTCAAGATTGAAATATTTATATTGAAGCAAGTCTTAAGCTGTTACAATGCTGCCTTCTTAAGACTTGGGGGCTACAAGTGATATGCATATAAGAGGTACATTTTCAAAGCTGATGTTAACAAACAATTATGACCCAGTGCCATCAATATTTATAAACCGGCAATTTTGGCAATGATAAACCGGCAAGTTTCACATCTTCAAGCCGGCTGAAGATCAGATGAGTATTTCAAAGACCAATATTTTTTGTTAAGCATTGGGAGATGAGTCAAATGAATTATTCTTCACATTATTTCTCTGTGAGAAACCAATGTCAGCAAATTGATTATGAAGCTGTCCTACTGAACCGGATTTTCTAGAAGAAGGAAATGACAAGGAGTGAAGGATGATCAGGTGCCGGCTTACAAAAGTTCTTAAACCGTAGAATAATCTATCAAAATTGTTCTTGTGTTTATAGGATCAGTTTAACATGATAAATCCAAATTAAACTGGGGGCTAATGTCGGGGATATACCCTGCAGTATGACCCGTCCGGTACTTGGTGTTTCGTTGGTAACCCGACAGATGTTAAGTCAGATCATAAGCCGGCAGATGTTAAGTCATATTGTAAGCAGGCAAATGTAAGTTAGATGGTAAGCCGTCAGATGTTAAACCGACATATGATAAGCCAGATAGTCAAACTAGATGATAAACCGGCAGACAGTTATAAGCCGGTAGATTGTAAGCCGACGGATAGTTATAACCCGGCGGATAGTTATAGCCCGGCAGACAGTTATAACCTGGCAGACACTTATAGCCCGGCAGACAGTTATAACCCCGCACACAGTTATGACTCGGCAGACAGTTATGACCCAGCAGAGAGAGTGTAACCCGGCAAGTACTTAGACATGAAAATAAGTCGCTTGGAGTTAAGCAGCCCAAGACGTTAAGAAGCCCATGATGAGAATCCCATGGTAGGTTAAGTCCTAATTCGAGTTGGACTCTACATGTAACCCGCCCCTTCAACTTATATAAGGAGGGGCGGGGCACCCCAAGGGGGGATAATCATAAGGTTAGAGATAACTAGGAGAGCCAGTTTACGGCGACTTCTTCGTGATGATAATGAGACCTAGCCACAAACAACATGTAGGGTTGTTACCGGATGATGTTTCCCGGGGCCCGAAGCTGTCTAAACCCTTGTCTTGTGTGTTGATCCGTATCATGTCTCTCATCCTGATCAACCCCTCTCAAGCTACCACATAGATGCGTTGGCCTCACGACTAAGTCCTCACACTAGGACATCTGCCATGAAAATTCCACGACAAAGAGCAACAAGCAGCGAGCGAACACATCGACAGCCTCACCACCGACTTGCGACTTTCTGAGCAATGCACAAGAGACTACGTCGACCACAAGCTCGCCGACCACAACCAAAAGAACGATGCAAGAATGGATGAGATTCGTGCTTTGTTGCTCAATCACTCTTCTTCCACTTCGTCCTCCAAAGGCGGAGCCGCTCAAGTCGACACTCCGACTACACAATCTCCGACTCAAGTACACCGACATCAAATACTCGTCGTCATGTCGCGCGTCAAGATCGTCAAGCGAACCGCAACCCTCTACATGACAACAACTCACAAGAACAACGACACCGTCAAAACCAAGCTACCTTTGCGCAAGCACGAGAACGCCAACGACAACGCCAACACGAAGAGGAAGAGCGAGCACGTCTACACCAAGAAGCACAAGGTGCCGAGGCACAACGTCAAGAGCAACAATTGCAAGAAGCTTAGGCACCTGAGGCGTAACAATCCCTCCGAGAATCAAGTCGAGCCGTAGCCAACTGACGCCGACAAGCTCATGAACATTAAGAGGCACTTCGCGAAGAAGTTCAAGAACGATTATATCAAGCTCGACAAGTTCCTCCACAAGCTCGCCATGAACACCAAGTTCAACAAGAGAAAGAACACAATGGAAATCCTCCACGACAAGAGCATGTTGTGAGAGACGATCCTCCTCATCAAGGACGTCATCATCCCCGACCCAAACACAATGAAGAGCAACGCTACGGCAAGCTAAAGTTCACCATGCCCAAGTTCCATGGAGGCAATGATCCCGAAGAGTACCTTTCATGGGCATTGAAGTTCCACAAAATCTTCCGCTTGCACAACTATGAAGAAGACAAGAAGATCGTGATGGCATCCCTTGAGTTCCAATACTATGTCCTCATTTGGTGGGAACAAGTCATTGAGCGCCAAGAGGCAAAAGGTGAACCACCCATCACTACTTGGGCACAAATGAAGGATGTCATGAGAGCACGCTTCGTGCCTACCTACTACAACCGTGACCTCTTCAAGAAACTACAACTACTCACGCAAGGAACCAAGAGCGTTGAAGAGTACTACAAGGAAATGGAGATTGCAATGATACGAGCCAATGTCACGGAAGATGATGAGCAAACCATGGCACGTTTCTTGAATGGACTCAATCATCCTATCAAGAAGATCGCCGACTTCCAACCATACTCGAACCTCATCGAGCTAGTGCATCAAGCTACCAAAGCGGAACCTCAAGTGCAAGAAGACTTCAAGTATGCCAAGTTCTCATCTAAGTCATATGGTTTCTCCAACACCCAAGCTTCAATGACTCCAACACCTTCTACATCAACCAAGCCTTCTACAAGCAACAACGACAAGTCGAGTTACAAGAAAACTTCAACTAGTCCAAGTCATCCTCCTACAACGAGCAACTTCAAGCCGAGAGCTTCATCATCATCTACCCCAACCGATGAGACCGTCAAGACAAGTTTCTTCAAATTCTTCACATGCGGAGGCCGAGGGCACAAGTCCTTTGAGTGTACCAACAAGCGAACCATGATCCTCAACGAAGATGGTACATACGACTCCATGAGTGAAGGAGAAACGGAACCACTTGAGCAAGTCGCCATGCACCGGTAAGTGAACGATGAAGAGGAACAAGTCTTTTGGGATGAGGATTCAAGTCCCTCTCTTGTTGTCTCCAAGGTCTTGACCCTTCAACATCACCAAGAAGAAGACCAAATATGCCACATATTCCATACCAAGGCCGGAATAAATGGAAGGTCCGTAAAGGTCATCATCGATGGAGGGAGTTGCCATAACTTAGCAAGTTAAGAACTTTGCTCCAAGATCCAATTACCCAAGACGAAGCACCCACATCCCTACAAAGTTCAATGGCTAAGCGACTCCGGCACTATTCAAGTCAAGCATAGAGTGCAAGTCTCATTTAAAATTGGAGCTTACGAAGACACTTTGGAGTGTGATGTCGTTCCAATGACCGTTTGCCACCTTGTTCTTGGTCGACCATGGAAATTTGATATAGAGGTGTCATCCACAACAGCCGAACGAACCACTACATCTTCAATATGAAAGGAAAGGAGTACGTACTTCGCCCTATGTCTCCAAGCCAAGTGATCGCCGAAAAGAAAGCCACCCATCATGGAGAGAATAGTGAGAGAGCGAACCACCAAAAAGAGGGTGAGCGCCACAAGCCCAAATTGAGTGCCTCCACGATGAGTGAAAAGAAGAACCTAGTTCTATTTGCCACCAAACGTGAGATGAGAGAAGTGTGTGAGAACCCATCTAGTGTGATACACTAGATCCTTTTGTGTAAGGACGAGGCACCAAAAGATAACACCTCTGACACTCTACCTTTAGTGTTGTCTTCTCTTTTGGAGGAATTCCAAGATGTTTTCCCCGACGAGCTACCTCCGGGACTACCTCCACTATGAGGCATCGAGCACCGCATCAACCTCATCCCCGGAGCATCTCTTCCGAACAAAGCTCCCTACCGCATCAACCCCGAAGAAACCAAAGAAATACAAAGGCAAGTAAAACATCTCATAGACCATGGAAATGTGCGTGAAAGTTTGAGTCCTTGTGCTGTTTCGGTCATTCTTGCGCCAAAACGAGACAGTAGCTTTCGCATGTGTTCTGATTGTAGACCTATCAATGCTATAACCGTTCGCTATAGGTATCCCATTCCATGCCTTGATGATATGCTTGATGAACTTAGTGGTGCCACTATATTTTCCAAAATTGACCATAAAAGTGGTTACTATCAAATCCGCATACAAGAGGGTGATGAATGGAAGACTGCTTTCAAAAAAAGTTTGGTTTGTATAAGTGGTTAGTTATGCCTATGGGTTTATCGGAAGCACCGTGTACTTTCATGCGTCTTATGAATTATGTGTTTCGCCTTTACATTGGTGAGTTTGTTGTGGTCTACTTTGATGATATCCTTGTTTATAGCAAATCTCTCAAAGATCATGTCACCCATGTTAGAACCATTTTGCAAACTATTCAAAAAGAGCGTCTCTATGCTAACATGGAAAAGTTCCTTTTTGGCGTTGATAAGCTCGTTTTCTTGGGTTTTGTTGTTTCCTCTAAGGATGTTAATGTTGATGACTCTTAGATCAATGCTATTAAAACTTGTCCACAACCAACCAACTTGCATCAAGTGCGTAGCTTCCTTGGTTTAGCCGGGTTCTACCGTAGGTTTGTGAAGGACTTTAGCACCATTGCTTCACCTCTGCATGCTTTGAGCAAGAAAAATGCGCCTTTTGTTTGGGGACCATCCCAAGATACCGCTTTCAATGAGATTAAGAATTTTCTTACTCATGCTCCCGTGCTTGCATTACCCAACTTTGACAAGCCCATTGAGATTCATTGCGATGATAGTGGTAATGTCATAGGAGGTGTGTTAACGCAAGAGAAGCGCCCATAGCTTACTTTAGTGAGAAACTTTCTGGAGCGCAACTCAATTACCCCATCTATGACAAAGAGTTATATGCTTTAGTGTGAGTTTTGCATGAATGGGAACATTATCTTCGCCCTCATGAATTTACCATTCATATGGATCATGAAACACTTAAATACCTTAAGGGTCAAACCAAGTTGAACAAGCATAATGCTAAATGGAGTGAATTCATTGAGTCTTTTCCTTATGTCATCAAGTACATCAAAGGTAAGGAAAATGTTGTGGAGGACGCTCTTTCCCGCATATGCATGCTTGTTACTCAACTTGAATTAGATGTCATTGGCTTTGAGCACATAAAAGACTTGTATGCGCATGATCCAACTTTTGCTACTCCTTATGCCAAATGTTTGACGCATACATCTTGGAAAAGCTATTACATCAAAGATGGATATCTTATGAGAGCTAACAAACTTTGCATCCCCTAGTCTTCTCTTCGTTTGTTGCTTTTGCAGCAATCTCATGGAGGAGGACTAATGAGACATTTTGGACTCGACAAGACTTTTGCTACGCTCTCCAAGAACTATTATTGGCCCAAGATGTTTCACGATGTCGACCGCTTCACCAACCGATGCTCTACATGTTGCAAAGCTCAGTATAAAGCTCAATCCCATGGCCTTTACATGCCTCTCCCAATTCCATATCAACCATGGGTAGATATTCGCATGGATTTTGTACTTGGATTGCCTAGAACTAGAAATGGAAAGGATTTGATATTTGTTGTTGTGGACCGATTCTCTAAGACGACACATTTCATTCCTTGCAACAAGATAGACGATGCTTCACATGTTGCCAATATCTTTTGTAGGGAAATCTTACGGCTACATGGAGTGCCAAAGACGATTGTCTCGGACCACGATGTCAAGTTCTTGAGTTACTTTTGGAAGACCCTATGCGCCAAGCTTGGAATCAAGCTACTCTTCTCCATGGTGTACCATTGACAATCCGACGGCCAAACGGAGGTGACCAACCGCACACTCTCCGCTCTACTTCGCGTGCTAATCAAGAAGAACATCAAGGAGTGTGAGGAGTGTCTACCTATTGCCGGGTTCGCCTACAACTGCGCAAGACACTCAACCACCGACAAGTCCCCCTTCGAGGTCGTCTATGGATTCAACCCATTGTCCCCTTTGGACATTCTCCCTCTATAACTACAAGAGCGCATTAATATGGACGCAAGTGCCCGTGTGAACCATCTCAAGAAGGTGCATGAAGATACAAGGCACATGATGCGGAGCCTCCTACGATCATCCCCATGTACACTACGACTACTCCCCATGCCCCAAGAGAACATATGATGAGACCTCGACTATACTCCATTGGACGCAAGGTGAACTCGCTCCTCTCTGAACCATCACTTTCCACATATGAGACATGGCTACTACCTCAAATATATGTGCTATGCATGACTAGGAACAAAGTGGAAGACCATGGACAAGACGGTGAGGACACCAAGTACAAGAACTACCGAAGAAGCTCCAGCGAGCGGACGTCCGGACGAAACCGGACGACCGGCCTCTCACAGCGAGCGTATGTCCGACCCTCGGCGGACGACCGGTGCCTGAAGACCAGCCTATGCCAACTACAGACCTCCCAGCAAGCGGACGTTCGACCCCACACCGGACGTTCGGCAATATTAACGAAAGTTCGAGACTACCGGATGGCCGGTGTTCCGACAACACAACAATTTCATAGGACGTCCAGCGCTAGCAGACGACCGGTCCCCCTGGAACCACCAGATGTCCGGTCCCTGGCTGAGGCCCATGTACCCCTTCACTTTGCCCCCTTTTCTACTATGACTATAAATAGACCTCTCCCTCCTCCTAGCTAGGGTTAGGAAAGGATTAGCTCATTTAGAGATAGAGCTTTGCTCATCCATACGGATCTACTCCAAGAGAGAGACCGCGGCCTCTACGGAGAAGATCCATGTTGGATTCAAGACCTCCTCACGGAGAAGACCATCAAGACCTCCTCACGGAGCAGAACCAGTTACCTCTTGTACCGTCCTTTGTTGACTTTGGATCATGTATCTATCTTTGTGTTCCGAGGATCTAGAACATGTGTGATTGTTCTTGTTGGTTGTAGTGATTCTCTCGTGTTTCCCCTCATGTTTCCCCTCATGTTCCCCCTCGTGTTCTTCGTGTTCTTCACGGGATCCGCTCCTTTCGTGAAAGATCGGCCATCTAGGGTTACATCCTACATCATCTTGGATCAGAGCCAACTTGCTCATGATCATCTTGGTATCATGAGCCACGTTGATCATGATTTCGGAGCCTCCCCGTTGTGTTTTCTAGCCTTATTTGTTGATTTTGTCCTAAATTCAAAAATTCCTCACCAAAAATAGCCCCAAATTGTTTTGTGATTTGTTGGTGTGATGAAGTTTTGTTGCATTTGATCCATGGATTTGCTTGGTTTCGAGTGGATCTAGCATCTCCCCAAGTTTCCCCATCTTTCATCCACGAAATTTGCTCAATTTTGACCCCCAAATCCCCATTTTTTGCCCAAAATCGCGTCCCAAAACTCGGATCTCGAGTTGACCCCAGCCCACCGGACGACTTTCACTTTACCGGATGTCCGGAGCCCCAGGAACCACCGGACGTCCGTCATCCACCGGATGACCGGAACCCCTAACCCGAGCTGAAATTAGCGGACTTCCGACCCGACCGGACGTCCATCGACCGGACATCCGTCCATTTACAGACGTCCGCTACCTGTAGATATCAACTTCGGCTGATTCTTGTTTCGGCCATAACTAATTCATCTGAACTCCGATTTAGATGATGTAGGGTGGAACCCTAGATGGACGATCTTTCACGAAAGGAGCGGATCCCACAAGGAACATGAAGAACACGAGGGGACACACGAAGGGAAACACGAGGGAAGCACTAAAACCAACAAGAATGATCACACATGTGCTAGATCCATGAACACAAAAGGAGATACATGATCCACGATCAACAAGGGACGATACATGGTAACCGGTTCTTCTCCAAAGGAGGTCTTGATGGGGGCCACCCAAAAGGGGTTCTTGAATCCAACGGGATCTTCTCCGTAGAGGGGCCGCGGTCTCTCTCGTGGAGTAGATCTGGTGTGGATGAGCGAGGCTCTATCTCTAATATGAGCTATCACAACACTAACCCTCAAATGGAGGTGGTGGAGGAGTATATATAGTCTAGAGCCACGAAGGGGTAAGTGGGAGAGGGATACAAGGCCAAAGGCCTGGCTACGCACCGGCAGGTACCGGTCGTCCGGTGGGTACCGGTCGTCCGGTGGGTACCGGTCGTCCGGTGGGTACCGGTCGTCCGGTGGCTCAGGAGGGACCGGTCGTCCGCTAGTCGCCGGACGTCCGCTCAAGACGTTCTGTGAAGAGGCACCGGACGTCCGGTGTCTTCGGACTTCCGTTAATATTACCGGTCATCCGGTGGGGGGCAAACGTCCGCTCACTGGGAGGTGCTGTAGCTGGCATTGGCTGTGCTTCAGGCGCCGGTCTTCCGGTGGAGTCCGGACGTCCGCTCTCTAGCCGGTCGTCCAGTGGAGGCCGGACGTCCGCTCGCTATAGCTTCTTTGGCAGCTCCTTGTACTTGGTGTCCTTGCCATCTTGTCCATGGTCTTCCTCTTTGTTCCTGGTCATGCATAGCACATATAATTGAGGTAGTAGCCATGTCTCACATATGGAAAGTGATGGTTCGAAGATGAGCGAGTTCATATTGTGTCCAATGGTGTATAGTCGAGGTCACATCTTATGTATCCTTGGGGCTTGGAGAGTAGTCGGAGTGTACATGGGGATGAAAGTGGGATTCTCTGCATCATCTACCCCCCTTGGGAAAGATCTGACCTCGGGTCATGATCCTCATCACCATGGAAACGATTGTCGTGACGGACTTGTGGCTGGACGAAGTAGAAGTCATGGCGCAATCCAAGTACTCCAAGGTGTCATCAGAGGAATATACATTCAAAAAGAGAACATACAAACAAGACTCGGAAATACAATGGTTAGCGCACACAAAGTGTCCATCATGTAAGAATGAGTCCGCGAGGCAAGATTGTTCGGGACAAAGCACATGAAGCTTAGCAAGATGATATGGAATGAGATGTAAAGCATTCATGAGAGCAAAAGCATTCATTGTGCACACAAATGTATTGTGAATGTGATCAATGCAACCATTGTGCAAAATGATGCCATAATGGGACGGTTTATCAAAATCATGAACATGGTAATTGCTGCTCAATGTGACTATGTGTTCATGCAATTGATGGTGGGCAATATGCTCATGATGTAAGAATATGCCATCAAGGAAGACCACGACAAATTTTCTAAGGAAATGCACAAGCTCATATATCATGGATGACATGGGAATACAAGATGCAACAAGGCAATCATAATATGAGTCAATCCATGCATAATATGCAAATTTGTCATGTGTATGATATGTCCATCGAGCATGACATGTGTGAGCACAATCAACAAATATGGAGGTGTTGGTCTACCAATACTCGATGTCGTGGCATGAGTGGAGGTTTGAAGGTGCATCCAATAAGTCCGAGCGCTCCTCAATTCGAAGGTCCATAGAGCCCATCTCCAATGTCGCTCCTTTGTTTGTGAGATGTATCATGTAGACAACAAGAAGGAGACAACAATGAAAGAGTGACCCGTCCAATATGCGTATGCGAGGATGGCTCAAAGGGAAGGAGGTCACGGTTATGAGAATGTCGAAAATTTTGGTGTCGCGCATCGTGTACGCCTTCACATGACCAAGTTGTCTCGTGGTGGTGCCGCCTTGTGAATCTTTCAAAACAAAATAACATGACAACCACTCGAAAAAACAAATGAGGTTAGCGGAACTGCAAAACCTATCATTCGTGTGGTAAGATACCCAACAAGTGTATGCATCATGCTCATCATAAGAAAGGACAAGGGAGCATTTCATATCATGGAGGCATATGATGCGAGAACAACCACATACAATAGGCTCAATCAAACAACATGCATCGTAAGTAATATGTCCAAGTCTCCACTATCAATAAGCATAGCAAGTTGGCACTCAATGCAAGGGTATATGAGAGATGGCACTAATGGAGACAAGAGACAATGATCAAGACAAATCAAGTGAGAGGCATGAACATATATGTCATCAACCCAAGAAAGCAAGTAAGAATGGAACATGGGTGATGCGATAAAGCAAGAAATCATAGCGATCGAGTGGTGCGAGCTAGTAGTGCAAAGATGCAACGTACTAGATGGAATCATGGCAATCATGTCATGTGTGCAAATAGTGGGCGTGAATAATGCACAAGACATATCACAAGAATGAAGGCAAGATATGAGCAAAATATCATCAATGTATTGGCGAGAGGCCATATGTGAATAGTAATGGGACATCATGACTCTCCCAACACAACAAGCAACAATAGCATGAGGCACATGATAAACATGGAAATAGCAACAAGGATCTCCACCAAGCATGCAAATACACATATGAGTAGTAAAATGGTGAATCATGGGTAGATGCAAGCAAGGGTCAAAATTGCATGGCAAAGGCGTGTAAAGATGCATAACATGCAAAGTGAACAAGATACAATGGGCATAAAGTAACAAATGATATATAGCCCATAGTCGTGTGAGAGGCAAGTGGAACAGATGCGCGTAGTTCTTGCGCGAATGGAACGGTGGTAATGGTAGTCCATGGAATCCCAAGTCATCTTTTCTCTCAAGCGCTCGTTTTGTCAACTCTTGGGATTGAGAGGTTGACGAGTATATGTGAGTACCTACACAAAACAAAGACAAAGGGAAAATTGTGTGTGCGTGGTATATGTACACATCATCCATCATGATGCGCACGTGCAAGTGTTGGTTAGCCCAAAATAGCCAATGCTCAAATAAATCAGATGCGTGATATAGAAACATGTCATCCATCATGATAGGTTTGTTGTTATGTATAGCATAATGGAGACTCAAATTGTGTAATGCATCACGAGCAATATCTAGAGCACTGTTATTCATGGAATGCATATGCTGCATGCAATTATGGGAATCATGCAAAGTATGGAATGCATCAAAATCTCCTAATATGTACGAGGAAACTATGGAGGTCTCCTCATTAGCATTAAGTGAAACATCACATAGAGAATATTGACAACATCCAAAACAATGCATATTTGGAACATTGTGATCATGGTATGGCATAGTAGATGAATTGCGTAAATCATGTAAAGGAAGCATGTCAATATCATCACATGAAAAACAAAAGCCAATGACCCTCATCTTGTCATCTATGCCATAATTGCAAATGGGATTTATTTTAATGGGACGTGCATAGTTACTATGTTGAGATTGAAATGATGCAATATGGGAGATCTCACTCATAGCATATGACAAGTTTAATGGATTGTCAAACATGATGTGACCAAAAGAATTTTCACATGATATCCTATGGAGCATAACATGATAACTAGGCAACTCGACATGCTCGTCATCATATTCATCATAAATAGGTAAGTCATGACATGAGGAAGTCGCACTAGCATGAAGCATGGGAATAGGTGTGTCAACATCATGCAAGCAATCATTCATAAAATAGTCCACTAGTGGGACAAGAGAAGCACCATCACCTATGTTACCTTTGGAGCATCGCTCATGTGTTGTAGGCGAGGTTTCGAAGACCGAGTCATGGTCATCTTCATCTTTATGGAACCATGTGGGGGGTGCATCATCGTCCACCATGGCCATCGTTGTCTCCATTGGAGGTATGGGCTCATTGAGGATAGGCATGTCGTCATGTAGGAGACCTAGCACCAAAGAAGAACACACACTCCGAGTAGAGGTTAAGTTGTTAGAAATCATAGTGGCCTCACATGTCGTGTCAACTACCTCACTCACTAAGTCTTGTGGCTCACTCACTCCCTCTTGGATGCTCTCCTCATATGGTTGGTGGAGTCACTCAAATGGCTCACAACCTCACATACGATGTGTGGCATGCTCTCATGTGTGGGGCTAGTGGTGGTCACACTCATCCTCTCATAGGAAATGCACTCAATGTCATATATGGTGGAGTCACTCATCTCACTCATGGGGTGGTGGCTCTCCTCACATGGCAATTGGGTCAATCATGATATGTGGTTGTCAGAGAGATGTAGGTGCAAACATCTCCATGCTCAATCATGTCGTAGTCGTAGCCGTGGATGAAGGCCGAAGATGGCACATCATCACTCTCCTCTAAGACCAAAGATAAGTTCCCATGTGCGGTCTCGTAGCTTGACTCGGAGTATGCGTCCAATATTGGCGCCGTCTTCATGTTGTTGAAGAAATCCATGCTCATCGCCGTAGTCGAAGGGGATGGACCTTGCTCGACCTTCTTGTCACCGTCTTGTTGTTGGAGGCCCATATGATGTGGCACCTCGTAGCTCATCTCCATGACCGAAGTGAAATTCCCATGCTTGGCCATCTTTCTTGAGGGGCTTCCAAAGATGGAAGTGTCGCCCTCGCTCGTAGGTGGTCGCCTTGTAGTTGAAGATGTCGATGTAGGCGAACTCATGGGAAGTAGGCAAAGATGCCGTATGTCCGAGGACGAAGATGCCTGGATAACACTTGGCAAAGATGGTGAAGTGGTTGGTGTAGCCGTAGCTCCGTCTTGGTGGTGCTCGTCTTGCAGTCTTCTCTTTTTCTCTTGAAGGTCTGACTTGGCGTGAAGTAGGGCTTGTTGGGACTTGTGCATTTGCGCTTGGAGAGCATCTTCATGATGATGGTGTCCTTATCGTTCTTGAGATCATTGGCGTTCGTCGTCGTCATGCACATGATGCTTGGAGGTGACTCGCCCTTCATGACGATGTGGATCACGAACGTGATGGTGGTCGCCATGGAGATGTGGAAGTGGATGACTTGCGCTTGCTTCGCTTGGGCACTCCAAAAATGATTGACTTGCTCGCCGCCGCCTTGAGGATGATGAAGAGGAAGAACGTTTGGCCAACAAAGTCCGAATCTCCTCCATCCTTGCATCTTGCTCCTCCTTTTGTGCGGAAAGCTTGTTGTCGATCTAGTCCCTTTTCCTTGCTTCTGAGTGACGAATGTCGATGGAGAGGTTCTCGATGCGCTCTCTCAATCTTGATTGCGCGCCTTGCATTTGTCATTGTAGATCAAAGATTGACGCTTTGGTGATGTAGTTATTCACGTTGTCGTGTCGTAGAAGACAGGAGATGAAATTCCTTGCCTATCCATCACAAGACTCGAGCAAATATGAGTGGGAGAAAGAGAAGAACTTATACCAAATGTACCTTGACCAATGTTAAAGATGGATCAGTGATCACTCAATGATGTAACAAGGAAATAGCAGAATTGGTACCAATTCTTGTCAATTTCTCACACCTACACAAATAAGGCTTATGGTGGAGCTCGGTGAGGATAGTGGCACAAAAATTTGATGTAAAATGTTAGAAAGAGCCAATAATGTTGAAAAATATTAAAAAATTCGCAAGTGAGACAAGTATACCAATAGCAATGAATGTCACACGGAAACACACACACGGATAGATAAATGGGGTCGTGCAACCAAGGATGAGCACAAAATGTGGAATCCACGGAAATCGCTCATGTTGCACAACTCAAGAGAGACGCTAGCACGATTGCTCAATAGGCGGATTCGACACTTGTGCACAACCTGTAAGATGCAAAATGTATGAGCTTTCTATCCCAAGTATGCTATGTATGTATGGTTCCCGGTGCTATGATCCAAGATGATCGGATATGACAATTGTCGGGGGCGATGCTGATTCCCGCCAACACCTATGGGGACAGGGCCCCTTTTCGGTTCGGTGGGGGGCGGAGAGCGCACAAAGAGCGGATCGAGGCAGTGCACGCGGGCGATTTTACCCAGCTTCGGGCCGCACGGATGCGTAAAACCCTACTGCTGCTTGTTTGTGTATATTGGATTCTTGCTCAGGAGCGATGGATGCTGCCAGACTGAGCTTGAGAGTGTTCCTGGTGTTGAACGAGCCGAACTGCTCGAGCCTCTGAATTCTTCGAACCCTTTCCTACGTTGCGCTCGGACCTCCTTTTATACTCTCAAGGGGTCACCGACAGGGGGCAACGTAGACAAGAAGGGTAAAAATGGAAAAGGATGCGGCAGGTGCAGCTACCGCTACTGTGGATACAGTGCACCCTACCTAACTCTGACGGCAGGGGACAAAGGCATTAAATGCCTGTCTGAGTCTCCTAAACAGTGCAAAAGGTGACCGTTAGGAGTGCCACCGTTTGCCATGATGGGCTTCTCTTCATCTCCGTTTGCCACCACGTACCCCTAGCTGCACGGCCTCCCGCCACATGCGCTCTGGGAGAGTCCCAGAGCGACACGTTAGCAGGTGAGCTGGAGCGCGGGCAGGAAGTGGGGGTTTCCCGCGGCATGCTCCTTGCCGCGGCCGTCGTCTTGTCGCGTCTGGAAGCTTGTCGCTCGCTGGTTCTTGCCGGGACGCAGGGCGCGTCGCGGCAAGCTTTCTTGGTATGTCTTGAGTGGCCTTCCCGGCAAGCTCCTCTTGCCAGGGTCTTGTCTCTTCCCGGCAAGCTCCTCTTGCCGGGGCCTTGGTTGGCCTTCCCGGCAAGTTCCTCTTGCCGGGGCTTTGATTTGAATACTTTGTTCTTGAATGGTCTTCAAGGGAACCACGGAGGGTCCTGGCGGTAACCCGGCAAGCCTTGCCGCAGGGCGCTGCAACTGCCCGTGCACGAGTTCGGGGTAATAGGGTACCCCTACTCTAGTACACCGACAGGAGCCCCCGGGCCTGGGCCATACACGGTGCCGAGCGCTGTTGGGCCAGGCCCAAAACAGTGCACGGGCACGCACGGCCTAGGTCACGCCGAATCTAACTCCGCCCCCACCGCGCACGCCCAGAACGGCACGCGTCAAACGCGGCGTCGAGATCGTGGGTGGCGTGCGTGGGGCTAAGCCCCCCGAGCATGCGTCAGGCCACGATGATGGGGACGATTCACGCCCTCCTCCT
The DNA here is from genome assembly GCF_002162155.2 of Triticum dicoccoides. Taxonomy (NCBI): domain Eukaryota; kingdom Viridiplantae; phylum Streptophyta; class Magnoliopsida; order Poales; family Poaceae; genus Triticum; species Triticum dicoccoides. The sequence continues at coordinate 246,086,358 of NC_041380.1, read as the reverse complement.
TAAACGGAGGTAGGTGTGAGGGCGTGGTGCATTTACTGGACGGGGCCGGTGCGCGGTTTTCGGGACGTCCACTCCCCGCATTCACGGGGCGGAGCGACGCCGCCTCATCTGTCGCCTTAGTTCTGCATCCCCGCCACGCGGCTCCCATGCGCTTGAGGTCACGGACGGTGGATTGGGAAACTGGGCCGTCGTGAGCGGGTTGGCCCCGACTCCCTGCCCTTCCCGTGCCTTGATTCGCTGAGCGGGGCGGCCGAGCCCCCACCTCGCTCTTTTATAAAGAGCGGGATGGGAGCATGGAAACCCGCACTCTCTTATCTTCTCCTTTCTTCAGCTTCTGCTCCCCTTTCTCTCATCTGCCATGGAGAAAGGGAACCCAGACCCTTCATCGGTGGCGGCGAGGGTCGCCACCAGACAGCGCCTCTCTCCCTCTTCTGCGCCCGTGGTGGCTGAGCCAGTCTTGAGGGGAAGAGGAAGGGGACGAGGTCGCGGACGAGGTCGAGGACGAGGTCGAGGCGCTCGGGGAAGAGGCGGACGGGGCGGCGCGTCAGCTTCACCTCCGCCGGCGGCTCTTCCCCCCACGGCGGTCCATATAGGGGACGACCCTTGCTAGTTCTTCGTCAGGCTGCGCCGGGCGCCTCATCATCGCCTCCGGCTTCCAGCCCCGTTTGCGCGCGCGATGGAAGCGGAGCCGCCCGAGATGCTGAGACTGCACATGAGGGGCTGTGGGATCAGCGGCACGCGAGTCCGCGTTGCATTCCCAGCCCCTAATGTGATGTATCTTGATCGAGGGTGGAAGACGTTCGCCCGCATCCACAGCTTGACGGAGGGGTTTACCCTCCATTTTAAGTTGATGGAGGGCGATCTCCTCTCCGTCAAGGCCTTCGGGTGCTTCGGCAATCGGGCGAAGTGCTGCGTGGATAGCTCCTCCGACAGCGAAGGCTCCTCCTCGAGCGAGAGCGACGAGGAGGGGAGCGACAGCGACGATGAGGGTAGCGGGCGACGGAGTAGCGGGTCCGACTAGGCGTCGGGCGCTGCCTTGCGCGGCACCGGTGACTCCATCATCCACGTCGCCGGCTTCTTGAACTCCCCGGGGTCGTCTCCTTGGGCGGCTGGTGTAGGGAGGCTGCGGAAGGGGAAGAGGGCAGGCGACAAGGCCGTCAAGCCGGAGTACGAGGGCGTGGTGCCCTCGACAGCGTGTTGACGTCCCGCCGCCCCATCTTCGAGCCCCGCTTCCAGCGTCGCCGTCGTCGTCCAGTCTTCGGACGGCCCCCGAGATGTTCCCTTGGTGTCTTCTGGCACCCGTAGCTCGCCTAGGCACTCCTTTTGCCCTTCTCACCTCCTTGACCTGCCTCCTGAAAAGGGGGACGGGAAAGGGATCACGGGCATCTTATCTTTTTAATTTGTAAGCCCTCGGGCCTTAGCTGTATCTAAAATCTGTAATCCTCTCTTTCATGTTTTTCATCCTTTATGGACTGTACCAGAGTGGGATGTTTTTTTAATGAAAGGGGATGCTTGCCGGGTTATTTGTCTCGCGAGTTAAACCCACGTCAAGGAGCAAATCCTTGGTATCCCTCGGACAGACATTTCATCTCCCGGCAACAGACCCTGCCGCCTTCCCACGTCGCTCGACCTTTCTCACGCTTTTGACGGAGGCAGGAACGAGGTGGGTGCGGTCTCCTCGCTTCATCCCCATGCTGCCGCGACTACGACCAAACTTGGCCCCGAGAACGAGCCCCAGGGCCTAGAGTCGAGGGAGCACGGCAGTTTCCGGGAAGAAACGTGGTTTCGCATTCCCCAGTCCATAAGAGGATGCATGATGAGGGATGAAAGACTTATCTGATAGCGCAGCCCTCGGCAACTCTGGTTTGCCGTGGACGATTCTTGGCACTCACAGCCCCCGGCGATACTGGCTTGTCGGGAAGGCTCTTATGTTCAGCAGAGAACTTCGACGTTCTCGATACCGGCTTCCGGCAAGCTGATTGCCAGGAAGGCTTTTATCTTCAGCAGAGAACTTTGATGTTCTCGATGCCGGCTTCCGGCAAGCTGATTGCCAGGAAGGCTTTTATCTTAAGCAGAGAACTTTGACGTTCTCGATGCCGGCTTCCGGCAAGCTGATTGCCAGGAAGGCTTTTATCTTCAGCAGAGAACTTCGACGTTCACGATGCCGGCTTCCGGCAAGCTGGTTGCCAGGAAGGCTTTTATCTTCAGAAGAGAACTTCGACGTTCTCGATGCCGGCTTCCGGCAAGCTGGTTGCCA
>NC_041380.1:246043181-246083507 GCF_002162155.2 Triticum dicoccoides | reverse complement strand
ATTCTCGATGCCGGCTTCCGGCAAGCTGATTGCCAGGAAGGCTTTTATCTTCAGCAGAGAACTTCGACGTTCTCGATGCCGGCTTCCGGCAAGCTGGTTGCCAGGAAGGCTTTTATCTTCAGCAGAGAACTTTGACGTTCTCGATGCCGGCTTCCGGCAAGCTGATTGCCAGGAAGGCTTTTATCTTCAGCAGAGAACTTCGACGTTCTCGATGCCGGCTTCCGGCAAGCTGGTTGCCAGGAAGGCTTTTATCTTTAGCAGAGAACTTTGACGTTCTCGATGCCGGCTTCCGGCAAGCTGATTGCCAGGAAGGCTTTTATCTTCAGCAGAGAACTTTGACGTTCTCGATGCCGGCTTCCGGCAAGCTGATTGCCAGGAAGGCTTTTATCTTCAGCAGAGAACTTCGACGTTCTCGATGCCGGCTTCCGGCAAGCTGGTTGCCAGGAAGGCTTTTGGCGAAGAACTTCGTTGTTCTTGACACCGGCTCCCGGCAAGATCGTTGCCGGGAAGGCTTATGGCGAAGAACTTCGTTGTTCTTGACACCGGCTCCCGGCAAGATCGTTGCCGGAAAGGCTTATGGCGAAGAACTTCGTTGTTCTTGACACCGTCTCCCGGCAAGATCATTGCCGGAAAGGCTTATGGCGAAGAACTTCGTTGTTCTTGACACCGGCTCCCGGCAAGATCGTTGCCGGGAAGGCTTATGGCGAAGAACTTCGTTGTTCTTAACACCGGCTCCCGGCAAGATCGTTGCCGAAAAGGCTTATGGCGAAGAACTTTGTCGTTCTTGACGCCGAAAAGATTGGCCCTAAGGGCGTTGCCAGCCCCCGGGCCATAACTGCGTTCAAACATAGCAAGTGATTAGCATCCGAAGTGCACTCAACTTGCTTGCGAATTTCGACTTTCGCTGCATATTCCCTATGCCTGCTGGAATGCTTTCCGGTGCGTACGATCCAGCCAGTCGCGCTTGAGGGAATGGGCCCTTAGCGGCTATTCGGGAACAACGCCTCCCGGAAAGGTTTACCTTCTTGGTTCTAGCGCAACCGCACAAGTTGCCGAGCGGACTCGAGGAAATCATGGAGCGCAACTAGCCCCGAGAAGGCTCCTCGGCATACAGGTCTATGCAGAAATCTCAAATAAATAGCGCATGCTATCTTCCTGTTCAACCCTTCTTTGTACGTCCACCCTACGCCTTTTAGGGAAACTTGCCGGTGCAGGCACCCTTGCCGCGAGCACCGAGTGCGGAACTTCAGCAGCCTGCTGGCGGGGTCACTACCGACAAGTAATCTTGTCGCAACTAGTTGCAGCTCGCTTAAGTTGTTGAGCGGACTCGAAACAAAATAAGGGCGCTAGCAGCTCACTTAAGTTGCTGAGCGGACTCGAAGCAAAGTAAGGGCGCTAGCAGCTCACTTAAGTTGTTGAGCGGACTCGAAACAAAGTAAGGGCGCGACTAGCTATGAGTTGATTCCACCGCGCATAGGTTTTTCGTACAAAGAACAAGATCTCCGAGGCGGATAACCTTATATATAAAGGAAATATCTAAAGTTTTGCATGACTTAGCTTTTTCTGTTGCCGCACTGGTGTCGTTCTTTTGCTCGCCCGCTCCTTGGGAGCCATGACGATGAAGAAATCGCCCGCGTGCACGCCGGATCAGGTTCGCACGATCTCGACGCCCCCTACCTGGCGCGCCAGAGATGTCGGGGGCGATGCTGATTCCCGCCAACACCTATGGGGACAGGGCCCCTTTTCGGTTCGGTGGGGGGCGGAGAGCGCACAAAGAGCGGATCGAGGCAGTGCACGCGGGCGATTTTACCCATCTTCGGGCCGCACGGATGCGTAAAACCCTACTGCTACTTGTTTGTGTATATTGGATTCTTGCTCAGGAGCGATGGACGCTGCCAGACTGAGCTTGAGAGTGTTCCTGGTGTTGAACGAGCCGAACTGCTCGAGCCTCTGAATTCTTCAAACCCTTTCCTACGTTGCGCTTGGGCCTCCTTTTATACTCTCAAGGGGTCACCGACAGGGGGCAACGTAGACAAGAAGGGTAAAAATGGAAAAGGATGCGGTAGGTGCAGCTACCGCTACTGTGGATACAGTGCGCCCTACCTAACTCTGACGGCAGGGGACAAAGGCATTAAATGCCTGTCTGAGTCTCCTAAACAGTGCAAAAGGTGACCGTTAGGAGTGCCACCGTTTGCCACGATGAGCTTCTCTTCATCTCCATTTGCCACCACGTACCCCTAGCTGCACGGCCTCCCGCCACGTGCGCTCTGGGAGAGTCCCAGAGCGACACGTTAGCAGGTGAGCTGGAGCGCGGGCACGAAGTGGGGGTTTCCCGCGGCATGCTCCTTGCCGCGGCCGTCGTCTTGTCGCGTCTGGAAGCTTGTCGCTCGCCGGTTCTTGCCGGGACGCAGGGCGCGTCGCGGCAAGCTTTCTTGGTATGTCTTGAGTGGCCTTCCCGGCAAGCTCCTCTTGCCGGGGTCTTGTCTCTTCCCGGCAAGCTCCTCTTGCCGGGGCCTTGGTTGGCCTTCCCGGCAAGTTCCTCTTGCCGGGGCTTTGATTTGAATACTTTGTTCTTGAATGGTCTTCAAGGGAACCACGGAGGGTCCTGGCGGTAACCCGGCAAGCCTTGCCGCGGGGCGCTGCAACTGCCCGTGCACGAGTTCGGGGTAATAGGGTACCCCTACTCTAGTACACCGACAACAATCTTATATGCAATGTGGTATGATGCTATGGATCTTGCTTACAAGCTTCTTTGCTCTTTCTCTTTTGCTTAAAAGCTTATTCTCTTTTTTTCTTTGGCCACTTTTGCACAATGCACAAACCAAGATAGCAATTGTGTATATGCGGGAACAAACTTGAGGCACACGAGATGATATGAAGATGATGCGGAGCATCCCACGTTCATCCCCATGTACACTCCGACTACTCTCCAAGCCCCAAGGATACATAAGATGAGACCTCGACTATACACCATTGGACACAAGGTGAACTCGCTCCTCTTCGAACCATCACTTTCCATATGTGAGACATGGCTACTACCTCAAATATATGTGCTATGCATGACCAGGAACAAAGAGGAAGACTATGGACAAGATGGCAAGGACACCAAGTACAAGGAGCTGCCAAAGAAGCTCCAGCGAGCGGACGTTCGGCCTCCACCGGACGACCGGCCAGCGAGCGGACGTCCGGCCTCCACCGGATGACCGGCACCTGAAGCACAACCAACGCCAGCTACAGCACCTCCCAGTGAGCGGACGTCCGGCCCCCATTGGACGACCGGTAATATTAACGGAAGTCCGAAGACACCGGACGTCCGGTGCCTGTTCACATAACGTCTTAAATGGACATCCGGCGACTAGCGGACAACCGGTCCCTGCTGAGTCACCGGACGACCGGTACCAACCGGACGACCGGTACCTTCCTGTGCGCAGCCGGACCTTTAGCCTTGTATCCCTCTCCCACTTACCCCTTCGTGGCTCTAGACTATATATACTCCTCCACCACCTCCATTTGAGGGTTAGCATTGTGATAGCTCATATTAGAGATAGAGCCTTGCTCATCCACATCGGATCTATTCCACGGTGTTCCTTGTATCCACATCAAGAACACCGCCACTCATCATCATCACGGACGGTAACCTCCATATCATCTTGGTATCGTGGTATCCCTCCATTGTATATTCCCTTGCCATTGCATTGATAAACCCTAGCCTATTTTGCGTCACTTGCCTATTGATACTAGCCATTTGACTATTGCCGACAACATTACTTGTGCACATTAGTGATCTACACCATACATTGCATTCATACTATACCGTATTGGTATCATCTTGGTATCATATCATCTCGTGTGCCTCATGTTTGTTCCCGCATATACACAATTACTATCTTGGTTTGTGCATTGTGCAAAAGTGGCCATACAAAAAAGAGAATAAGCTTTTAAGCAAAATAGAAAGAGCAAAGAAGCTTGTAAGCAAGAGCCATAACATCATACCACATTGCATATAAGATTGTCATATCCAATCATCTTGGATCATAACACCAGGAACCATACATACATAGCATACTTGGGATAGAAAGCTCATACATTTTGCATCTTATAGGTTATGCACAAGTGTCGTATCCGCCTATTGAGCAATCATGCTAGCGTCTCTCTTGAGTTGTCCAACACGAGCGTTTTCCGTGGATTCCACATTTTGTGCACATCCTTGGTTGCACGACCCCATTTATCTATCCGTGTGTGTGTGTTTCTGTGTGCCATTAATTGTTATTGGTCTACTTGTCTCACTTGCGAATTTGTGAATCTTTTTCAACATTATTGACTCTTGCTAACATTTTACATCAATTTTTTTGTGCCACTATCCTCACCGAGCTCCACCATAAGCCTTATTTGCATAGGTGTGAGAAATTGACAAGAATTGGTACCAATTGTGCTATTTCCTTGTTACATCATTGAGTGATCATTGATCCATCTTCAACATCGGTCAAGGTACATTTGGTATAATTTATTTTCCTTTCTCTACTCATATTTGCTCGAGTATTGTGATGGATAGGCAAGGCATTTCATCTCCGATCTTCCACAACAACGACGACATGAACAACTACATCACCAAAGCGTCAATCTTCGATCTACAATGACAAATGCAAGGCACACAATCAACATTGCGAGAGCGCATTGAGAACCTCTCCATCGACATTCGTCACTCTGAAGCAAGGAAAAGGGACTACATTGACAACAAGCTTTCCGCACAAAAGGAGGAGCAAGATGCTAGGATGGAGGAGATTCGGACTTTGTTGGCCAAACGTTCTTCCTCTTCATCATCCTCAAGGCGGCGGCGAGCAAGTCGTCCATGTCCACATCTTCATGGCGACCACCACCACGTTCGTGATCCACCTCGTCATGAAGGGCAAGTCACCTCCAAGCAACATGTTCATGACGACGATGAATGACATCTACTACAAGCTCAAGTGTGACAATGCTAACATCGTCATGATGATGCTCACCAAGCGCAAATGCACAAGTCCCAACAAGCCCTACTTTACGCCAAGACCAACCTTCATGAGCATAAGAGAAGATCGCGAGACGAGCACCACCAAGACGGAGCTACGGCTACACCAACCAATTCGGCATCTTCGCCAAGTGTTCTCAAGGCATCTTCGCCTTAGGACGTACGACATCTTTGCCTACTTCCCACGAGTTCGCCTACATCGACATCTTCACCAACGAGCGAGGGCGACACTTCCATCTTCGGAAGCCCATCAAGGAAGATGGCCGAGCATGGGAAATTCCCTTCGGTCATGGAGATGAGCTACGAGGTGCCACATCATATGGGCCTCCTACAACAAGACGGTGACCAGAAGGTCGAGCTAGGGCCATCCCCTTCGACCATGGCGACAAGCATGAACCTCTTCACTACATAAAGACTGTGCCCCCAAAGGACCCATTCTCCAAGTCAAGCTACGAGACCGGACATGAGACCTTATATTTGGTCTTAGAGGAGAGTGACGATGTGCCATCTTTGGCCTTCATCCACGGCTACGACCACGACATGATTGAGCATGGATACATTTGCACCTACATCTCTCCGACACCCACATATTATGAGATGCCCAAATTGCCATGTGAGGAGAGGCACCACCACATGAGTGACATGAGTGACTCCACCATAGGTGACATTGAGAGCATTTCCTATGAGAGGATGAGTGTGACCACCACTAGCCCCACACTTGAGAGCATTCCAGACATCCTATGTGAGGTTGAGAGCCATTTGAGTGACTCCACCAACCATATGAGTGAGAGCATCCAAGAGGGAGTGAGTGAGCCACAACACTTAGTGAGTGAGGTAGTTGAGACGGCATGTGAGGCCACTTTGATTTCTAATGACTTAACCTCTACTCCAAGTGTGTTTTCTTCTTTGGTGCTAGGTCTCCTACATAATGACACGCCTATCCTCGATGAGCACATACCTCCAATGGAGACAACGATGGCCATGGTGGAAGAAGATGCACCCCCCACATGGTTCCATCAAGATAAAGATGACCACGACTTGGTCTTCGACACCTCACCTACAACACATGAGCGATGCTCCAAAGGTAACATAGGTGATGGTGCTTCTCTTGTCCCACTAGTGGACTATCTCACCAATGATTGCTTGCATGACGTTGATCCACCTATTCCCATGCTTCATGCTAGTGCGACTTCTTCATATCTTGACTTACCTATTTATGATGAATATGATGATGAGCATGTTGAGTTGCCTAGTTGTGATGCTATGCTCCATAGGATATCATGTGAAAATTCTATTGGTCACATCATGTTTGATAATCCATTAAACTTGTCATATGCTATGAGTGAGATCTCCCATATTGCATCATTTCAATCTCAACATAGAAGCTATGCATGCCCCATTAAAGTAAATCCCATTTGCACTTATGGCATAGATGACCAGATGATTGTCATTGGCTTTTGTTTTTCATGTGATGATATTGCCATGTTTCCTTTACATGATTTGCGCAATTCATCTAATATACCATGCCATGATCACATTGTTCCGAATATGCATTGTTTTGGATGTTGTCCATATTCTCCATGTGATGTTTCCACTAATGATCATGAGGAGACCCCCATAGTTTCCTCATTCATATTAGGAGATTTTGATGCATTCCATCCTTTGCATGAATCCCATAATTGCTTGCACCATATGCATTACACGCTTAACAATGCTCTAGATATTTCCCATGATGCATTACACAATTTGAGTCCCCATTATGCTATACATAACAACAAACCTCTCATGATGGATGCCATGTTTCTATATCACGCATCTCATTTATTTGAGCATTGGATATTTGGTGCTAACCAACACAAGAACGTGCGCATCATGATGGATGATGTGTACATATACCATGCACACACAATTTTCCTTTTGTCTTTGTTTTGTGTAGGTACTCACGTATACTCGTCAACCTCTCAATCCCAAGAGTTGACGAAACGAGCTCTTGTGAGCAACGATGACCTGGGTTCCCGTGGATTGTCCTTCCCACCATTTTCTTCGTGCAACGACTACGCGCATATATTTTACTTGGCTCTCACATGGCTATGGGCTATCTATCACTTGTTACCTTATGCCCATTCTACCATGTTCACTTTGCATGTTAGGCTTGATTCTATGCCTTGGCCATGCAATTGTGACCCTTGCTTGCATTTACCCACGATTCACCATTTTACTACTCATAGATGTATTTGCATGCTTGGTGGAGATCCTTGTTGCTATTGCCATGTTTATCATGTGCCTCATGCTATTGATGCTTGTTGTGTTGGGAGAGTCATGATGTCCCATTGCTATTTTCATATGGCCTCTCACCAATACATTGATAATATTTTGCTCATATCTTGCTTTCATGCTTGTGCTATGTCATGTGAATTATTCATGCATACTATTTGCACACATGACATGATTGCCATGATTACCTCTAGTATGTTGCATCTTCGCACTACTAGCACACATCACTTGATCGCTATCATTGCTTGATTTGTTGCATCACCCATGTTCCTTTCTTACTCGCTTTCTTGGGTTGATGACATATATGTTCATGCCCCTCACTTGATTTGTCTTGATCATTGTCTCTTGCCTCCAATTGTTGCATCTATGCTTATTGCTCGTGGAGACTTGGACATATTACTTGTGATGCATGCTTGTTTCACTGAGCCTATTGTCTTTGGTTGTTCTCGCATCATATGCCTCAATACTATGAAATGCTCCCTTGTCCTTTCTTATGATGAGCATGATGCAAACACTTGTTGGGTATCTTACCACGCGAATGATAGGTTTTGCACTTCTGCTAACCTCATTTGTTTTTCCAAGTGGTTGTCATGTTCTTTCATTTTGGAAGATTCACAAGGCGGTGCCGTTATGCGACAACTGGGTTATGTGAAGGCATACAAGATGCGCAACTCCAACATCCTTGAGACATTCCTAAAGGTGACCTCCTTCCCTTTGAGCCATCCTCAAATACGCATATTGGATGGGTCACTCTTTCATTGTTGTTTCCTTCTTGTTGTCTACATGATACATCTCGCGAGCGGAGGAGCGACTTTGAAGATTGGCTCTATGGACCTTCACATCGAGGAGCACTTGAACTTATTAGATGCACCTTCGAACCTCCACTCATGCCACGACATCGAGCATTAGTACACCAACACCTCCATATTTGTTGATTGTGTTCACACATGTCATGCTCGATGGACATATCATACACATGACAAATTTGCATCTTATGCATGGATTGTCCCACATTATGGTTGCCTTGTTGCATCTTGTATTCCCATGTCATCCATGATATATGAGATTGTGCATTTCCTTAGCAAATTTGTTGTGATCTTTCTTGATGGCATCTTCATAAATCATGATCATATTGCCCATCATCATTTGCATGATCACATACTCATATTGAGCACCCATTACCATGTTCATGCTTTTGATAAACCATCCCGTTATGACATCATTTTGCACAATGGTTGCATTGCTCACATTCGCAATACATTTGTGTGCACAATGAATGCTTTTGCTCCCATGAATGCTTTACATCTCATTCTATATCATCTTGATAAGCTTCATGTGTTTGGTCATGAACAATCTTGCCGAACGGACTCATTCTTGCATCATGGACACTTTGTGTGCGCTAAACATTGTATTTCCGAGTGTCGTTTGTGTTTTCTCTTTTTGCATGTATACCACTCTGGCGACACCTTGGAGTACTTGGATTGCGCAATGTCTTCAAGTCCGTCCAACTACAAGTCCGTCCACAACAACCGTTTCCATGTTGATGAGGATCACGATCCCAGGCCGGATCTTCCCCAAGGGGCGTGGGGGATGATGTGGAGCATCCTACGATCATCCCCATGTACACTATGATTACTCCCCATGCCCCAAGAGAACATACGATGAGACCTCGACTATACGCCATTGTACGCAAGGTGAACTCGATCCTCTCTGAACCATCACTTTCCATATATTAGACATGGCTACTACCTCAAATATATGTGGTATGCATGACCAGGAAACAAAGAGGAAGACCACGGACAAGACGGTGAGGACACCAAGTACAAGAACTACCTAAGAAGCTCTAGCGAGCGGACGTCCGGACGACACCGGATGACCGGCCTCTCACAGTGAACGGACGTCCGGCCCCCGGCGGACGACCGACGCCTGAAGACCAGCCTACGCCAGCTACAAACCTCCTAGCGAGCGGACGTCCGACCCCGCACGAGACGTCCAACAATATTAACTGAAGTCCAAGACTACCGGACGTCTGGTGTCTCAACAAAAGAACACTTTTAGCGGACGTCCGACGCTAGCGAACGACCGGTCCCCCTGGAACCACTGGACGTCTAGTTCCTGGTTGTGTCCCGTTGTGGGCTGAGGCCCATGTACCCCTTCACTTTGCCCCCTTTTGTACTACGACTATAAATAGACCTCTCCCTCCTCCTACCTAGGGTTAGGAAAGGATTAGCGCATTTAGAGATAGAGCTTTGCGCAGCCATACGGATCTACTCCACGAGATAGACCGCGACCACTACGGAGAATATCCACGTTGGATTCAAGACCTCCTCATTGAGAAGACCATCAAGACCTCCTCACGAAGAAGAACCGGTTACCTCTTGTATCGTCCTTTGTTTAATTTGGATCGTGTATCTCTCTTTGTGTTCCGAGGATCTAGCACATGTGTGATCGTTCTTGTTGGTTTGAGTGATTGTCTCGTGTTTCCCCTCGTGTTTCCCCTCATGTTCTTCACGTTCTTCGCGGGATCCACTCCTTTCGTGAAAGATCGGCCATCTAGGGTTCCACCCTACATCAGCACACCATCGAGCACCAAGTACAATGTGATGTAGGGTAGGAACCCTAGGGGCCGATCATTCACGAAAGGAGAGGATCCCCCGAAGAACACGAAGAACACGAGGGAAAACACGAGGGGAAACACAATGGGAAACACGAGAGAATCACTAAACCAACAAGAAATAGTCACACATATGCTAGATCCTCGAGTACATAAGAGATCACGCGACCCACGGTCAACTAAGAACGATACAAAGGTAACGGGTCTTCTCCGTGAGGAGGTCTTGATGGTCTTCTCTGCAAGGAGGTCTTGAATCCAAAGGGATCTTCTCCGAAGAGGGGCCGCGGTCTCTCTCGTGGAGTAGATCCGATGTGGATAAGCAAAGCTCTATCGCAAGTATGAGCTAAACCAATGCTAACCCTAAAACATAGGCAGTAGAAGAGTATATATAGTCTAAGGGGCGAAAGGGTACACGGGCCTCAGTCCAAGTCACTGCGTGCAGGCAGGGCCGGAAGTTCTAGGCGCCGGAGGTTCCGAGGAGGGTCCGGCCTAACCAGAGAGTTGGCACGGGTGGAGTTGCGTTGGCGTCCAGGGGCCGGAAGGTCCAGGCTGGCCAAAGGTTCCGGGGGCCGGTAGGTCCTGTCGGCGTTCTGAGAACGGGGGTCCCCAGACATGCCTGCCTACGGCCCACGGCGTGGCTGAGCCAGCAGCCGTACGACCCATCTTCATCAACACGGCACCCAAGACCCTCGTGAGGCGGACGAGGCAAGACGTCTTCTGGAGCGGCCTGGTCAGGCAGGCTCACAAGGAGCGGAGATATGAAGGTAGGGTGAACCTCACGAGACTCTCGTGACGTGAGAGCCATGACGCACAACACCAGGCGGGCGCCAGATGGGCGCCAACGCGTGCAGCGTCCTCATTTCCTCTTTGGTGCTAAGGAGGCAAGCGCAGGCGAGGAGTACCGAGGCCCCAGGCAAAGGTTGCCATTTCGGTGCAACGAGACCAAGACCAGAAGGACAGCAAGACGGAGGTCATCGTGGAGCCCAAGACGGCGTCACCACCAGCGCTTTGCGCATGTGAAGACTACTTTTGATAGGATAGCTTGTACTAGCTGCCCCCCTTTAAATTGGCCCGCCATTGTTGGCTCCCTTCCCGCTCGATATTTGGGAAGAGGACCAGGGCCTCTATAAATAGGACTAGCCACCACCATAGTAGGGGCATCTCATCTTAGCTTGAGGGAATCTACACACCACAAGTTCATACGCACAAGAACACCTCAAGCTCAGGAGGCTGTTCTTCCTCTTGTATTGTTCATCATCAGCCCAAGAGGCAATCCACCACCACCACACTGGAGTAGGGTATTACACCACAACAGTGGCCCGAACCAGTATAAACCACGTGTCTTTCTGTGTTGTGAGTTCGTCTAGTTCATCTGCAAGATCTTAGCGAGCTAGAGCGTCGATCGGTAGGAGGGAAAGACTTCACGCGCACCCCAGTGTTCGAACCTTAAGGGTTAGCCGGAACCCCACATCCGACATTTGGCGCGCCAGGTAGGGGTGCGCCGTAGTTTCCCTTTCGTCGGTTCGTTGCTCCGTCGCTCCGTCGCTTCCATGGTGGACGCTCGCCGTGCTCGAGCTGAGCATTGGGCCGCGCTATCCGCCCGCATCGCTCAGACGGCTCCCATTGTCGGCGTTCTGGGAACGGGGGTCCCCAGACTTGCCTGCCTGCGGCGTGGCTCAAAGGGGAGGGGGCCAGCACGGCCCGTCTTCACCAAAACAAACCCAAGACCCTCGCGAGGGGCCAAGCCTCACGGGGCGGACGACGCGGAGCTTCCCCAGGCACGGCCTCGTCAGGCTGGCTCACAAGGAGGCGGAGAGATCAAGGCGGGGTACCTCACAAGGTGCCCGTGACGCAGGCCATGACGACTCAGGGCGCCAGGCGGGTGCCAGCCCGCGCAGCGTCCTTCTTCCCTCTTTGGTGCAAAGGGGGCAAGCGCAGCCGCGGAGTACCGAGGCATCAGGCAAAGGTTGCCATTTCGGTGCAATGAGACCAAGACCAGGAGGACTATGAGACGGAGGTAACCATGGAGCCCAAGACGGCGTCATCACCAGAGCTTTGCACAGGCGAAGACTGCTTTTGTCAGGATAGCTGATACTTGCTGTCCCCCTGCAAAGCCTAGGTGGATGCCGCTCCTTTATCAACTCGCGCGGTTGCTGGGGCGCCCACGTCCAACCAACCGCCACGCGGCGCCCAAGGCCGCAGGCTGTTAGGGCCCGCGGCGCTTCGCTCTTGCCCTTCCACCTCCCTGCACGGCCAAGTCCGGGTGCGCCTTGGGCCCGGGGGCTACTGTCGGCGTTCTGGGAACGGGGGTCCCCAGACTTGCCTGCCTGCGGCCTGCGGTGTGGCTCAAAGGGGGGCCCAGTGCGGCCCATCTTCACCAACACAAACCCGAGACCCTCGCGAGGGGCCAAGCCTCGCGGAGTGGACGACGCGGAGCTTCCTCAGGCAAGCCCTCGTCAGGCTGGCTCACGAGGAGGTGGAGAGATCAAGGCGGGGTACCTCACGAGGTGCCCATGACGCAAGCCATGACGACCGAGGGCGCCAGGTGGGTGCCAGCCCGCGCAATGTCCTCCTTTCCTCTTTGGTGCAAAGGGGGCAAGCGCAGCCGCGGAGTACCGAGGAATCTGGCAAAGGTTGCCATTTCGGTGCAACAAGACCAAGACCAGGAGGACTACGAGACGGAGGTCACCGTGGAGCCCAAGACGGCGTCATCACCAGAGCTTTGCGCAGGCGAAGACTATTTTTGTCAGGGTAGCTAGTACTAGCTGTCCCCCTTCAAATTAGCCCGCCATTGTTGGCTCCCTTCCCGCTTGATATTTGGGAAGAGGACCAGGGCCTCTATAAATAGGATCAGCCACCCGCTAGAGGGAAGGAGGGAGAAAAGAAAAGGAAGAGACAAACAGAGAGAGGGACAGAGAGAGCGGATGAGTTCGGAGAAGGAGGCTCTTGAGAGAGGGGTTCCGATCAGAAAGAGAGAGAGAGAAAGGTGACTAAGCTCCTCCCAGCAGTTCATCGCCACAGCTAAGAACAGACCCTCGCGAGTCTGTTCTTCCTTGTATTGTTCATCATCATCAGCCCAGGAGGCAATCCACCACACCACACACTGGAGTAGGGTATTACACCACAATGGTGGCCCGAACCAGTATAAACCCTGTGTCTCTTGTGTTGTTCTGGCCATAGTTTAGATCCTAGCAAGGCGGAGGGGTGCAGGTAGGTAGGAGGCGAAATCTCCACGCGCACCCCAGTGTTTGAACCTCAAGGGTCTGCCGGAACCCGAAATCCGACAGAGGCGCTTGGGGACCATTTGGAATTGTGCTTCACGGCACACTTTCCTTAGGAGAGCACAGGGCAAGGAGTGCCCACCACCCAGGAGTTCATCACCAAGACCACCCAAGAACTGCAAGCAGCAAGAGCCATGCGCGGCCACGGCCGCTCACAATGCGCAGCCCCTCATCCAGGCGAGGATGCCGGGCTGCGTGTCTGCGTCGACGTCCCAGGGCTCAACAGGGCCGCATCTCAGCAACACTTCTTTCCATCACGTGCGGGCCGCTGTGAGGGTCCGCCATACAGCTATGTACGCATGCCCTTCGGCTTGCTGAGCGTGGCGTCGGCCTATCAGCGCAACATGCGGCAAGTCCTGGCGGCTCAGGAGGCCAAGTTCCACGCCGTTCCGGAGGAAGTGGGGACGGTCTTCAGGAAACCTCCTGAGCCCCCAGAGCCTCCTGAGGCTCAGGGTCCCGGTGGCTCATGAGGATCCATTCCTTCAACGCGTGGCTTCAGCTGCACCAACTCTACTTTGTCTACAGAAGCAGGTGACATCTTACAAGTTCATTTAAGCTGGGAGCGCCCCTTGGGCTGCATTATTCCCAGGCCGCACGGGTCCGTTACTGTGGCATGTATCCCTTTTGCTTAAGTCTTTATCTTACCTTGTTGGGGGCGCCCCTCGGGCTGCATCATCCCCAAGCCGCTCGGGCCGGACCCGGTGGCATGTACCTTCCTGCATTTACCTAAGTTGATCTGCTCTCCCTGCTTAACCTACCGACGGTTATCACCTGCTCGATCATCGCCTCCCATGGGGCCTCCTCACAGGCACAACGTTGGTGCATGGGTCCGTCCCTGCCACGTTGACAAATCTGAGCGGTCGAGCTCTGGCTTGCGGCACGCCCCGCGCACGTCACCTCACCAGGCCCTCAGTGCCTTCACTTCATCCGGACCAACTAGCGGCATGCAGGTGGCAGTAACGGCAAACCGTGTTTCTTCTTGTGCCTGTTCACAGGGATCCCGTGGGAAGGATAGCAGGCGGCACCGCGAGTCTCCTTCTCTCTAGTGCGATTCTCTTGCGCATTAAAAGGGGGGCTCCTGAGCATCGCGACTCAGGAGCTCTTACTGGCTCTCCAGCCCTCACCCCCTGGCCTTGACCACGGCATCGCGACCTGGCATACCAGTGGTGGATGAGCTCGCTCGAGGGCCGGGACATGAGGACATAGAGCACTAAGAAGAGCTCGGGAGAAGGAAAACTCGTACGAACCGGCCTAGCTATGTCGCATAAGTTGGCGCGCAGCCCTAGCGCAGCATCAGGAATCACCGCGAAGTCAGCAAGATAAGTCTCGCTCTCGGATCGGCTAAATATTTGGGCCTAGTAGTCGCTCACACCATGCCTCAACCCCGTTGCGGCCAAGTCATCTTCCTTTCTTTCCTTACCATGGCCGCTTGGGCGCTTAGGGGGACCTCCTGTGCATCGCACCTCAGGGGCTCTTACTGGACCTCGGGCCGTGCACCTCCTGGCCTTGCCCACGGCATCGCGACCTGGCATACCAGCGACGGCTGTAGCCACCTTGGGACCGGGACCCGTCAGCGTAGAGCAACAAGCTATCGCGAGGAAAGAAAGGGGGGACCGAGCCTTAACGGGACACGCGTTCATCAAATCTTCATAACAAGGAAGATAAGTACAAAGGCATTGCAGATCCTCACATGCCCCCACGGGGTGATTCATGATTCTTCGCAGGAAACAAAAGCTGATGCTAAGGGGAATCCTATCTAGATCCTTCCGAGGTGGACGCCATCATCAACAGTGGGCCACGGGAGGCTGGCGCCAACCCCATCCAGATCAGCGGCGGCGGCAGCCGAACGCCGCAGCCCTGCTCCGAGAGCGGCGAGTGCTCGGGGGCACGTAGCTGTCGTCGCTCGTCTCCGGAGTCTCATAGAGCTCAGGAGAGCTGCTGGACTCCCAAGGGCTGCGGCTGCTGGAGTGGTCGCGAGCAGAGCGCGCATCAGCTTCGCGCTCCCCTCGGCGTTGAAAACCTTGAAGAAGAGCGTGGAGGCGCTGTCGTACTCGAAGTGGACCGCGAGGGCGCCCCTCGCATGACAGACCCGTGCGACCTTGCCCCAGCCACGAGTCATGAAGATCTTGCCGGTGGGGACCACTTTAATCCCCGCTCCGGTCGCCGGAGCACTACAGTCAGCATGCTGCAGACAGAGCTCGAGCGGCCCCCTCAGCGGCATCACCTCAGAGAAGAACCGCAGGAAGTGGATCCAGGAGCTTGGTGGAGTCGGCGCCCACAACAACAACTCACGTGAGGAGTCAGCGGCACGGACCCTAGGGGCAACGGCACGCGGCGTGGGCGGCACTGCTCGTCGCTCCTACCTCCCGAGCCCCCAGCTCGGGCGTACAAGGGAAGCGGGTACCCCGGTGGAGGCCGCTAGCACCAAGGCCTCGTCACCACTTGCATCGCCGCTTCGTCACGGCGATGGATCGACCTCTTTTCGGCGGAAGTGGCCCCGGATTGTCACGGGGAGCTTTCCCTTTCCCTTCGGCGGAAAACCTTCTGATGGGCGCCATTGTTGTCAGCGCCACAAGCAATGGAGCAGAGAAGCGGGCAAGCGAGGAAGAGATGGGCAACAGGGGCTCCGCCCCCTCCCTCATTTATAGCAAGAGAAGGCCAACTGGCGTCTTCCACGATCGCAGGTAATGATGGTTTTCCTTGCATGTCGCAGGGACTTGTCAAGTCGTGCATTTGCCGAGGCAACATGGGGAAGCGGAGACGCCCATGTCCAATCAACCGCCATGCATCAACCGAGGCCGTAGGCTTTTGGGGCCCGCGGTGCTCCAAACTTGACCCGTGGCTTCGCCGCGAGGCCAAGCCCGCGCGCACCTTGGGCCCGGGGGCTACTATCGGCATTCTGGGAACGGGGGTCCCCAGACCTGCCTGCCTGCAGCCCATGGCGTGGCTGAGCGAGCAGGCCGTACGACCCATCTTCGTCAACAAGGCACACAAGACCCTCGCGAGGGTCCAAGCCTCACGAGGCAAATGATGCAAGACCTCCTCTGGAGCGGCCTGGTCAGGCAAGCTCACGAGGAGCGGAGATATCAAGGCGGGGCGAACCTCATGAGACTCTCGTGACATGAGCCATGACGCACAACACCAGGCGGGCGCCAGACGGGCGCCAGCACGCGCAACATCCTCATTTCCTCTTTGGTGCTAAGGAGGCAAGCGCAGGAGAGGAGTACCGAGGCCCCAGGCAAAGGTTGCCATTTCGGTGCAACGAGACCAAGACCAGAAGAACGACAAGATGGAGGTCATCGTGGAGCCCAAGACGGCGTCACCACCAGCGCTTTGCGCAGGCGAAGACTACTTTTGACAGGATAGCTTGTACTAGCTGCCCCCCTTCAAATTGGGCCGCCATTGTTGGCTCCCTTCCCGCTCGATATTTGGGAAGAGGACCAGGGCCTCTATAAATAGGACTAGCCACCACCATAGTAGGGGCATCTCATCTTAGCTTGAGGGAATCTACACAGCACAAGTTCATACGCACAAGAAGACCTCAACCTTAGGAGGCTGTTTTTCCCCTTGTATTGTTCATCATCAACCCAAGAGGCAATCCACCACCACCACACTGGAGTAGGGTATTACACCACAATGGTGGCCCGAACCAATATAAACCCCATGTCTTTCTGTGTTGTGAGTTCGTCTAGTTCGTCCGCAAGATCTTAGCGAGCAAGAGCGTCGATCGGTAGGAGGGAAAGACTTCACACGCACCCCAGTGTTCGAACCTTAAGGGTT
This sequence comes from Triticum dicoccoides, assembly GCF_002162155.2. Lineage (NCBI taxonomy): Eukaryota > Viridiplantae > Streptophyta > Magnoliopsida > Poales > Poaceae > Triticum > Triticum dicoccoides. Next base: position 246,066,550 of record NC_041380.1, on the reverse strand, counting down.
AGCCGGAACCCCACATCCGATAGGTCCGGGATGGGATCCGGGCTTCTTCTGGGCTAACCAGATTGTTGGCACGCCAAGGCTGGTCAAAGACGTCGGAGGCCGGAAGCTCCGGGTCGGCCGGAGGGTCCGGGGCCGGAAGTTCCGGGCTGCCCAAAGATTTGAAGCCTGTCTCTTCTTCTTCAGCTCCATCTTCCTCTTCTGATTATCCTTGCTCCTTAGCTTCTTCATGGCTAACTCCTTGATACCTGAGTATGCATAATGTCTCCATTTGAGGTAGTAGCCATGTCTCATGTGCATCGAACTGAACTTGTGAGAGGAGAGGTGTCACCTCGGTTTAGAGAGCTCTTGCACGTGCTCGTGTCATGGGTCCGCTAGGCACTTGATGAGACGTTGGTAGGTCCATGGGGATGACCTTGGGATGCTCCGCATCATCTCCCCTCCCTTGGGGAAGATCCGACCTCGGATCATATTCTTCATCACCATGGTAGGGCGAGAGGTCCTTGACATTGAAGATGTTGCTCACGTTGTACTAGTCGCGTCGGAGGTCGATCTTGTAAGCGTTGTTGTTGTAGCGTGCAAGTACCTTGAAGGGTCCATCCGCTCAAGGTAGAATCTTGGACTTGCGTTCATTGGGGAAGCGGTCTTTGCGAAGGTGTAGCCACACAAGATCACCAACGTCGAATACCATGGGGTTGCTTTTGATGTTGAGCTTGGTCACAAGTCGTTGTACTGGGCGCTCGATGGTGTGCCTTGTATCTTCATGCACCTTCTTGAGATGGTTCACACATGCACTTGCGTCCATATTGACGCGCTCTTGTAGTTGTAGCGGGAGAATGTCCAATGGGGACAATGGGTTAAATCCGTAGACGACCTCGAAGGGGGACTTGCCGGTTGTTGAGTGTCTTTCTTGGTTGTGGGCGAACTCTGAGATAGGTAGACGCTCCTCCCACTCCTTGATGTTCTTCTTGATGAGGACGCAAAGTAGAGCGGAGAGTGTGCGGTTGGTCACCTCTGTTTGGCTGTCGGTTTGTGGATGATACGCCTTGGAGAAGAGTAGCTTGATTCCGAGCTTGGCGCAAAGGGTCTTACAAAAGTACCTTAGGAACTTGATGTCGCGGTCCGAGACGATCGTCTTTGGCACTCCATGTAGAAGCAATATTTACCTACAAAAGAGATTGGCAACATGTGAAGCATCGTCTATCTTGTTGCAAGGAATGAAATGTGCCATCTTAGAGAATCGCTCCACAATGACAAATACCAAGTCCTTTCCATTTCTAGTCCTAGGCAAGCCAAGTAATAAATCCATGCTAATATCTTCCCATGGTTGATATGGAATTGGGAGAGGCATGTAAAGGCCATGGGATTGAGCTTTAGACTTAGCTTTGCGACATGTAGAGCATCGGTTGGTGAAGCGGTTGACGTCACGAAACATCTTGGGCCAATAGTAGTTCTTGGAGAGCATTGCGAAAGTCTTATCGCATCCAAAATGTCCCATTAGTCCTCCTCCATGATATTCCTGCAAAAGCAACAAACGAAGAGGAGACTCGGGGATGCAAAGCTTGTTAGCTCTCATAAGATATCCATCTTTGATGTAATAGCGTTCCCAAGAGGTATGCGCCAAACATTTGGCATAAGGGGTAGCAAAAGTAGGATCATGCTCATACAAGTCTTTTATGTGCTCAAAGCCAATGACATCCAATTCAAGTTGAGTAACAAGCATGCATATGTGGGAAAGAGCGTCCGCCACAACATTTTCCTTACCTTTGATGTACTTGATGACATAAGGAAAAGACTCGATGAATTCACTCCATTTAGCATGATGCTTGTTCAACTTGGTTTCACCCTTAAGGTATTTGAGCGTTTCATGATCGGTATGAATGATGAATTCATGAGGGTGAATATAGTGTTCCCATTCATGCAAAACTCACACTAAAGCATATAACTCTTTGTCATAGATGGGGTAATTGAGTTGCGCGCCGGGAAGTTTCTCACTAAAGTAAGCTATGGGGCGCTTCTCTTGCATTAACACACCTCCTATGCCATTACCACTAGCATCACAATGAATCTCAAAAGGATTGTCAAAGTTTGGTAAAGCAAGCACGGGAGCATGGGTAAGCAAATTCTTAAACTCATTGAAAGTGGTATCTTGGGATGGTCCCCAAACAAAACACACATTTTTCTTGCTCAAAGCATGCAAAGGTGAAGCAACGGTGCTAAAGTCCTTCACAAATCTATGGTAGAAACCAGCTCGACCAAGGAAGCTACGCACTTGATGCAAGTTGGTTGTGGCCAAGTTTTGATAGCATTGATCTTAGAATCATCAACATGAAGACCCATAGAGGAAACAACAAAACCCAAGAAAATGAACTTATCAACACCAAAAAGGCACTTTTCCATATTAGCATAGAGACGCTCTTTTTGAAGAGTTTGCAAAACAGTTCGAACATGGGTGACATGATCTTTGAGGGATTTGCTATAAGCAAGGATATCATCGAACTAGACCACAACAAACTCACCAATGTAAGGGCGAAACACATAATTCATAAGACACATAAAAGTACCCGGTGCTTCCGATAGACCCATAGGCATGACTAACCACTCATACAAGCCAAAATTTGTTTTGAAAGCGGTTTTCCATTCATCACCCTCTTGTATGCGGATTTGATAGTAACCACTTTTAAGATCAATTTTTGAAAAGATAGTTGCACCACTAAGTTCATCAAGCATATCATCAAGGCATGGAATGGGATACCTATAGCGAATGGTAATAGCATTGATAGGTCTACAATTGGAGCACATGCGAAAACTACCGTCTCATTTTGGCACAAGAATGACCGGAACGGCACAAGGACTCAAACTTTCATGCACATGTCCATGGTCTATGCAATGCTTTACTTGCCTTTGTATTTCTTTGGTTTCTTCGGGGTTGACGCGGTAGGGAGCTTTGTTCAGAAGAGGTGCTCCGGGGATGAGGTCGATGCGGTGCTCGATGTGTCGTAGTGGAGGTAGTCCCGGAGGTAGCTTGTCGGGGAAAACATCTTGGAATTCCTGTAAAAGAGAAGACAACACTAAAGGTAGAGCGTGAGAGGTTTTAGAGTTTGGTGCGTCGTCCTTGCACAAAAGGACATAGTGTAGGACACTAGATGGGTTCACACACTCCTCTTATCTCACTTTTGGTGGCAAATATAACTAAGTTCTTCTTATCACTCATCGTGGAGGCAGTCGATTTGGGCTTGTGGCGCTCACTCTCTTTTTGGTGGCTCACTCTCTCACTATTCTCTCCATGATGGGTGGTTTGCTTTTTGGTGATCACTTGGCTTGGAGACATCGGGCGAAGTACGTACTCCTTTCCTTTCATATTGAAGATGTAGTGGTTCATTCGGCCATTGTGGATGACACCTCTATCAAATTGCCATGGGCGTCCAAGAAGGAGGTGGCAAACGGTCATTGGAACGACATCACACTCCAAAGTGTCTTCGTAGGCGCCAATTTTGAAGGAGACTTGTACTCAATGCTTGACTTGGATAGAGACGGAGTCGCTAAGCCATTGATCTTTGTAGGGATGGGGATGCTTTGTCTTGGGCAACTGGAGCTTGGAGCAAAGTTCTTCACTTGCGAGGTTATGACAACTCCCTCCATCGATGATGACCTTGATGGATTTTCCATTGATGTCGACCTTGGTGTGGAATATGTGGCATCTTTGGTCTTCTTCTTGTTGATGTTAAAGAGTCAAGACCTTGGAGACAACAAGAGCGGGACTTGAATCTTCATCACAAAAGACTTGTTCCGTGTCTTCTTTGTTCACTTGCCGGTGTATGGCCACTTGCTCAAGGGCTTCCATTTCTCCTTCACCCATCGAGTCATAAGGGTCGTCATCGTAGAGTATCATGGTCCGCTTGTTGGTACACTCATAGGACTTGTGGCCACGGCCTCCGCATGTGAAGCATTTGATGGAACTCGTCGTTACGGTCTCATCAGTTGGGGTAGATGATGATGAAGCTCTCGGCTTGGAGTTTCTCATTGTAGGAGGATGACTTGGGGTTGATGAAGCTTTCTTGTAACTCGACTTGTTGATGTTGCTTGTAGAAGGTTTGGTAGACGGTGTTGGAGTCATTGAAGCTAGGGTGTTGGAGAAGCCGTATGACTTGGATGAGAACTTGGCATACTTGTAATCGTCTTGCACTTGACGTTCCGCTTTGGTAGCTTGATGCACTAGCTCGATGAGGTTCGAGTATGGTTGGAAGTCGGCGATTTTCTTGATAGGATGGTTGAGTCCATTCAAGAAATGTGCCATAGTTTGCTCATCATCTTCCATGACATTGGCTCTTATCATGGCAATCTCCATTTCCTTGTAGTACTCTTCAATGCTCTTGGTTCCTTGCTTGAGTAGTTGAATTATTGAAGAGGTCGCGGTTGTAGTAGGTTGGCACGAAGCGTGCTCTCATGACATCCTTCATTTGCACCCATGTAGTGATGGGTGGTTCACCTCTTGCCTCACGGCGCTTGATTACTTGTTCCCACCAAATGAGGACATAGTCTTGAAACTCAAGGGATGCCATCGCGATCTTCTTCTCTTTGTTGTAGTTATGAAAACGGAAGATTTTGTCAACCTTCAATGCCCATGAAAGGTACTCTTCGGGATCATTGCTTCCATTGAACTTTGGGATGGTGAACTTTAGCTTGCTGTATCGTTGCTCTTCACTGTGTTCGGGTCTTGGATGATGACGTCCTTGACGAGGAGGATCGTCTCTCGCAACTTGCTCTTGCCGTGGGGGATCTCCAATGTCCTCTTGTTCTTGTTGAACTTGATGTTCTTGGCGAGCTTCTGGAGGAACTTGTCGATCTTGACGTTGCATGCGATCTTGATATCGTCGTTCGTGAGATTCTTCACGAAGTGCTTCTTCATGTTCACGAGCTTGTCGGCCTCGGTTGGCTACGGCTCGACTTGATTCTCGGAGGGCTTGTAGCACCTCAAGTGCTTGGGCATCTCGTAATTGTTGCTCTTGACGTTGTGCCTCGGCATCTTGTGCTTCTTGGTATAGACGTGCTTGCTCTTCCTCTTTGTGTTGGCGTTGTCGTTGTCGTTCTCGTGCTTGCACAAAGGTAGCTTGGTTTTGATGATGTTGGTGCTCTTGAGAGTCGATGTCGCGTAGAGGGTTGAGGTTCGCTTGACGATCATTGTGCGCGGCACGGAAAAGAGTGTTCGATGTCAGTGTACTTGATCCGGAGAGGGTGAAGTCGGAGTGGCGACTTGAACGACTCTGTCTTGAAGAGGACGAAGTGGAAGAAGAGTGGTTGAGAAACCAAACACGAATCTCGTCCATTCTTGCATCATTCTCTTGCTTGTGGTCGTTGAGCTTGTGGTCGAAGTAATCCCTTGTACGTTGCTCGGAGAGTCGCAAGTCAGTGGCGAGGTTGTCGATGCATTCACTCATTTCTTGTTGCTCTTGATGCAAAGCACGTTGTGCACCAAAGAGGTGGCTCTTTGTGATGTAGGAGTTCATGTCGTCGACATGCTCAACGAAGAGTGGGTTGGTAGAAGTACTTGGCCTATCCATCATTCCAAGAGAAATATGTGAGTGGTAGAAAGAGAAGAACGTATACAAAATGTACCTTGACCGAAGTTGAAGGTGGATCAATGATCACTCCAATGTGGAACAAGGAAATAACACAATTGGTACCAATTTTTGTCGACTTCTCACACCTACACATGTAAAAGCTTATGGTGCAGCTTGGTTAGGATGGTGGCACAAAATTTGATGCAATTGTAAGTGAGCTTCAATAATGTTGGAAAAGATTCGCAAGTTTGCAATGCAACAAGTAGACCAAGCAATATTAGGTACACGAAAACACACACACAAAAAGATAAGTGGGGTCGTGCAACCCAGGATGAGCCAAAATATGGAATCCACGAAAGTGCTCTTGTTGTGCAACACTAGAGAGACACTAGCATGATTGCACAATAGGCAGATACAAAGACTTGTGCACAACCTACTAAGCAAAAATGCAACGACTTCCATCCCAAGTATGCTCTATGCAAGGTGTTCCGATGATATGATCCAAGACGATCTAGTATGACAATCTTAATGTTGTATGATGCTATGGTTCTTGCTTAAAAGCTCTTTGCTTATCTTTCCCTTTTGCTTAAAAACTTGTTTGGTTCTTTGTTGTTTGAGCTTTTTTTCTCATGCAATGCTTCACGAACCAAGATAGCAATTGTCTATGCGATGACAACCTTGTGACACAAGAGATGATACCAAGATATGCACCAATGATGTATGTATGCTATGGGAAGTATGATCACTAATGTGCACAAGTCTCGTTGCCGGCAATACACAAAAGTTAGTCTCGATGGGTAAGGTATGCAAAGATGGGTTATGTGGTTACTAGCACATATACCCGTGCATTGCAACGGGGAAAATTGATGTTTTGCACAAGCATAATGTCCCACAGCATCGGATTCATTATGAAGAACATGTTGCAACGCATCATCATCCTTCTACAAAATGAACATGAAAAACACGTCACAATTTAGTCGTGTTCATATATTCTTTGCGGGGCGTAATGTCCCATTGATTTCATTTAAATACAATCCTTTTTTAATGACATTTAAGTATGACCCTTTCGTTAATTACCATGAAGTCCTCACCCATTTTTGTCGGGAATCAAATCCTTCCTTTTCTAATTTAGTAGCCCCAACACATTAAGGCCTATAGATCCTTTCTTTTAATTATCCTACCTTTTTACCTCAAATCCTTCATGTAGAATTTATTAAGACCACAATCTTTCTAATATTTATTCCACCGATTTACCCATAATCCTTTCTTTAATTAGCCACATTCATTTAAATATTATATTTAACCCCACAATCCTTCCTTTACTAGCTCATTCGCTTAATTAGCTCTTCCTAAACATGAGCCTTGGACCTCACCCTTCCCCATCTACAGGAACGAAGGGCGATTTGTGCGAACCCCGGGCTCTCCACCTCGTCGTTGCCTAATTCGCGGCCCTCACCCTCCACCGGACGCTCCAGCGGTGGGAGGACGGGGGAGGCCCGATTTGAAGTGTGTACATAGTGTAGGAGTGCCTAGGGAGCCAGCTGGTGGCGTCGTGGAGGCGGCGGTGCAAGTGGATCGGCTTTTTGCAGGTGTTGGTCTCCCCTTCGACTGCGAAGTTCCGGTGGAGCTCCACAGTGGACCAGCTCCTTTCTTCGTGCTCGCTGCTCGGTGGAGAGGCCGTGCATGGTTCCCCCCTGCCGGAGATCGAGGGATGGTGATTCCGGCAGTTGAAGATCTGGAGAAGGAAGGCGATGTTGAGCAGTGCAACGTCAATGAAGACCATGGGTGTAGGTCCTCAGGGACCATTGATCGGAGACTTCCCGTTTCGCTCGGGGGCTGCTTCAATCCAAGGCGTCAGCGAGCAGCGGCGAACGGCGCGTGAACGGCTCGTCCACGGCACCGGCGTAGTCGGGTTGCAGAGGGGCTTGGTTGTAATTTCCTTTTCTATGTGGACCTTTCAGTAATTTGGACGTTTTAATATCAACTCCTTTTCTTGCAAAAAAATAAATAAACATAATGACCACCACTCATATATTTAGAGTGAGTTGGGATTAGTAAATATGAAAGGTGCATAAGTCTTTGGTTGTTACATCTATGAGATAGACAGGAGGTCGCAACCGCAAATTCAACAATGCAAAAACCTAAAAAGATTATGGAAAGGCTCAGATTGGTTCGGATATGATGAACTAACCATATTTATTTGGCTTTTTCGTGGACCATAGCTAAGAAGAACAGACTCAATCTAAACTACGAAAAATATAAAATCTCACCGAGCAACCTGGAAATCTGATACCACTTGATAGATGCGGGATGTCCTGATCTTTTGATGATATGATAACTATCGATTTGGTGGAGTCAACTTTGTCGATCCGACTACAAACATGCACGACGTTGCGCCTTAGCAATTGCTAAACCAACTTCGAGAGGTTATTGACCACGCCGGAGCACGATCAACCTGACCATGAAGGTCTATTCCTGCAACCAATCAATGAACAAGCAAGAATATGATAAAGCAATCTGAATATTGCGAATATATATGAAGTATTGATAAAGGTGGGGATCCGGAAGTGGCCTTTGTCTGGTCGTTGGACACAAATGAAGTAGACGAACTTGCAATGGCTAAATTTTAACTAAACAAATTCCAAAGTCTAAACGACACCCTAAGGGTTGTATATATGGATGAAGAGGTGGGGGGGGGGGGGATTTCGTGGCCCTTGGAGGAGGGGCCCGAAACCAACCCTAACTCTTGTTTCGCCACACATACGGACTTTAAACACAGCCTATACTTAAGTATTTAGAAATTACATGGGCCTGGCCCAATAATAAGGTGATGGAGCACCTAGAATAGCCTGTGGACGAAATTTATGATGTGGCATCCTGTATATTTCGTCCAAGGCTTCATGCACTCCTTATGGTGGCTTCAAAGTCCTGAAATCATCACTTGTAATTCCGTTCTTGTTCCCCTTGCACATGTGTAGGATCAAAAGTATGTCTAGAGGGGGGGTGATTAGACTACTTGACCAAATAAAAATCTAGCCTTTTCCCAATTTTAATTCTTGGTAGATTTTAGCAACTTAGCACAAGTCAAGCAAACAACCTACACATGCAATTCTAAGAGTATAGCAGCGGTATGTAAAACAATTGCATATGAAGGTAAAGGGAGGAGTTTGGGGGGAGCAAACGCAATGTAGACATGGAGATTTTTGGTGTGGTTCCGATAGGTGGTGCTATCGTACATCCACGTTGATGGAGACTTCAACCCACGAAGGGTAACAGTTGCGCGAGTCCACGGAGGGCTCCACCCATGAAGGGTCCACGAAGAAGCAACCTTGTCTATCCCACCATGGCCATCGCCCACGAAGGACTTGCCTCACTATGGTAGATCTTCACGAAGTAGGCGATCTCCTTGCCCGTACAAACTCCTTGGTTCAACTCCACAATCTTGACGGAGGCTCCCAAGTGACACCTAACCAATCTAGGAGACACAACTCTCCAAGAGGTAACAAATGGTGTATTGATGATGAACTCCTTGCTCTTGTGCTTCAAATGATAGTCTCCCCAATACTCAACTCTCTCTCACAGGATAGGATTTGGTGGAAAGATGTTTTGAGTGGAAAGCAACTTGGGAAAGGCTAGAGATCAAGATTTATGTGGTTGGAAGGAAGTATCTTGAGCTCAACACAAGTGTAGGTGGTTCTCTCAGAAAATGTATGTTGGAAGTGTAGGCATGTTCTGATGGCTCTCTCCATGAATGAAGAGTGGGTGGAGGGGTATATATAGCCTCCACACAAAATCTAACCATTACACACAAATCACCGAACTCAGTGGGACCGAATCATACAACTCGGTCAGACCGATTTAGTTCATAATGTGAACGTTAGGATTTTCAGTGGGACCGACATGTAAACTCGGTGGGACCGATATCATTAGGGTTAGGGCATAACGTAATCTCGGTGAGAGAGATTACACAAACTTGGTGAGACCGATTTTGGTAATAGACTAACCAGAAAGTTGGTCAGGCAATCTCGGTGGGACCGATTCGCTCATCTCGGTAGAACAGAAATGTTACGAAAGGGAAACAGAGAGTTTGCATTGCAATCTCGGTGGGACCGATCATCTCGGTTGGACCAAAACATTACGAAGGAAAACAGAGAGATTACAATCCCATCTCGGTGAGACCGAGATCCCTATCGGTGGGACCGAAAGACTAGGGTTTGTGGCAGTGGCTATGTCAAGTGAACTCGGTGGCGCCGGATAGATCAAATCGGTGGGGCCGAGTTTGACTTTTGGTTTGGGATATATTTGGATATAAGAAAGTGGTTGAGGGTTGTGGAGCATGTCACTAAGCACTTTGAGCAAGAACCTCATTAAGCAACACCTCATCCCCTCTTAATAGTATTGGCTTTTCCTATGGACTCAATGTGATCTTGGATGACTAAAAGTGAAATGTAGAGTCTTGTGCTTTGAGTGTGAGCCAATTCTTTTGTTCTTATCATTTTGAGGGGTCCACTTTCTAATCCATGCCATGCCAATCATTGAGCTTTTCTTGAAATATTTATCTTCAAGTAGCATTAGCTCAATGAGCTATATGTTGTTAGGAATTACCAAAACCACCCGGGGATAGTTGCACTTTCAATCTCCCCCTTTTTTGTAATTGATGACAACATATAGATCATAGCTTCAACAAATGATTATAAGATTTAAAAACATGGTCACTTTGAGAAGTATGTGATAAGCAAGAGCTCCCCCTAAATTCATGCATTATTTAAAATTTGCTTTTGAATGCAAATGCACAATCGATTAGGATCATGGCTTACTCTTCCATGTCACATACATCTTGATGGAGCGCTCAAAATGATAGAAATTAAAAACATGCACTCATCACCAAGAAAGTGAATGATCATATATGGAATATAAATGATAGCATCATTCAACCAAACATTAATGTAGCATATGATCAACCACATGATCATATAAGTATCTCACAAGGACATAAGGTATCTCACACAAGCACACAATAAAAGTAGTTCAACCAAAATAGCAAGAGAGATAAAAAGCAAGACACTCTCTCTCGAAGCCTATGATCTATACATTTTTCTCCCCCTTTGGCAACAAGTTACCAAAAATTTTGAAAATGCATAGTGCTATACGTCTCTCAGGCTTGGTCTTCGGGAGGAGGTGTGGATAGAACTCCAAGGACGAAGGCATCCAATGAAGTAGTTGGAGCTGCTGGAGTGGGTGCTGGAGGTGGCACTAGAGCTGCAGCTGCTCGAGCTGACACCGAAGCTCTAGCATCTGAGACTAGCATTGCAGCAGACCGTGGACCTCGTGGCACACGCTTGAAAGCATCAGTGGATGATTTTCCTCTCCTCTCCTCTGCTTCCTCCTGAAGCTACTCAACTGCAGTCTGAATCTCAGTCACCTTCAGATCAAGATCATAGAATTTTGTTTCCACAACCTCTCCAGGCTCTCCTGATTCTGAGTCAGGGTGGCCAAGCCCTTCTCAATCCTCAGTGTAGCTTGAATCACATATCCAAGCTGATCTTGCTTGCTCTTCAGGAATACTTGAGATGCCTCTTCAGCAGTTGGCATCCTTGCAGCTTTATCTGCCCTTGCCTTCTCTCTCTTCTCATGTGCTTGCACAGATGATGGATGTTCCTCAGTCATCACAATGGTATTGTCTTCAAAATCAGGATATATGGGTAGATGCTCCTTGTCTAGCAAATAAGTTCCTGTGCCCATCTTAGAGTTGATGAGCTCCTGAATGTGTGGAGCATACCCACAACTTCTCTTCTGGTCAGCAGCAGTCCTCTTGATTGTTTCTACCATTAAGCTTATAACCTTGAACTTCTGAGGGACATCAAACATTTGGAGCAGATTGATAGAATGCCGTATGATCATCTTGTGATCTCCTGACTTGGGTAGCAGAGTGTGCCTCAAGATCCAGTTGATCGTAGGTAGACCAAACAACAAGAAATGCAAAGAACGAAGCTTGTGAGTTTCCAAAGCCTTGTTGGGGATCTCCTTTTACATGTTTGCCATGGAGTTGTGGTCTTTCTTCTTCTTGGCATATACACCGAAGTCATCTTCATGCTCTGGAGGAGCATTGATCAACTTTGCCCATTCAACAACTGTGTACCCTTAGACATCCAAACTATCCTCCCATCTGGATAGAAGTGGCCAGTGGAGTAGAACTGCATGATCAACTCATCATTCCACTTGGTGAGCTTTTGTCCAACGAATTCATCAACTCCACATGCCTTAAAGCTATCATACACTCCAGGGAAGTGATCTTCATTTTCTCGGATGAACTCCCAGTCCACCCATTTCATGTCACACACTGTGACGCCCTCGATTCAATTGTACACTAATCATACACGCAAACATGTACGATCAAGATCAAGGACTCACAGGAAGGTACAACAACACAACTATAGACACAAATTTAAAATAATACAAGCTTTATATTACAAGCCAGGGGCCTCGAGGGCTGTAATACATAAGTTCGAATACACAAGAGTCAGCGGAAGCAACAATATCTGAGTACAGACACGAGTTAAACAAGTTTGCCTTAAGAAGGCTAGCACAAAAGCAACATTGATCGAAAAGGCAAGGCCTCCTGCCTAGGAGCCTCCTAACTACTCCTAGTCGTCTACGGTCTTCATGTAGTAGTAAGCATCCTCCGGGTAGTAGTAGTCATCAGTGGCGTCATATGGCTCCTGGGATCCGTCATCTGGTCGCAACAATCCGGTATGGGGGAAAAGAAGTAGCAAAGCAACCGTGAGTACTCACCCAAAGTACTCGCAAGACTTACATCAGATCTAAACTAAATATGCATCTGTATCAAAGGAATGGGTTGTATCTGTGGACTAAACTGCAGAATGCCAGAAGGGAAGGGGATAGCCTAGCCTATCGAAGACTAGCATCTTCTGGAAACCACCATCTTGCAGCAATAGGAGGGAGTAGAGTAGCATAAAGTAAAGTAGTAGAAGTGTTATCATCCTCGGCCAGAGATCCTTTCTCGACTCCATGCGAGAAAGAAATCCCAGAGCCATACTATCCAAGTGTCAACACATTCCAATTCTCATCACCATCCAGTTCTCTTCACAAGTATCCAGTTCTAGTTGTATCGATCGGGATACAACTCCAAGTGTCCATTACCGTAGGACAGGCTATCGATAAATGTTTTCTTCCCTGCAGGGGTGCACCAACTTACCCACCACGCTCGATTAATTCCGGCCGGACACACTTTCCTGGGTCATGCCCGACCTCGGCCAAACAATATGCCGCAACCCGACCTAGGCTTAATAGAGAGGCCAGCATGCCAGACTAAACCTATGCCCCCATGATTCATGGGCCATCACCCCGGGAACTCCTGCACGTTGCGTGGGCGGCCGGTGAGCATACCTAGCTACCTCCTTCAAAAAGGCAGGTGCTTACTAGTCCAACCTGGCGCGCGCCGCTCAGTCGCTGACGTCTATTAAGCTTCGGCTGATGTATAAGACGCAGAACACCCATACAATGCCCAAGTGATGGTTAGTGCTATCAGGCCAGAGGCCGCTCGGATCAAATATCCAAATCGTAGTGGATTAGGAGCACGCAGTAATGAGCAGAGACTCACGATCGATGTGACCCCGTTGCCCCATCTCAAGTACTTGCGGCAAGGGCTAAGAATGCCCGGCCATGCCTCGTAAGTATCTCACGGGCACCTTCCAGGTCAACCTGACTCCACATCACTCGCTATTAAGCTCGCGCGGGTACCCCTCAGCGCCGACCCGTCTTTAGTAACATGGATCAGTGCAAAGTCATAGTAACCATAATAACTGTGTGTCTAACACCAAGGGAAAAACCCGAGGAATCTCCACCCAATGTTATCATCAAGGTGAACGTAAGAAGATCCACCCTCGAGGTTCACACTTGAGGGGTTGCACGACAGAGTCGTAACGGAACTGGTTAAGGAGGAAATCACCCTTGATGACCTCGACCATATAGCTATACTACAGAGATCTCATCAGGAGTGATATATGAGGTTCCACCCTCGGCACTCGATGGTAACTCTGCAGAGTCGTACAACTAGGGGGGGTGATGTGCGGTGTTGGGGCCTGGACGTCGATCACGTTGATCGAGTCATCGAACATAAAGCGGGGCAACTGGGACAAGGCGGGGGTCACTGATGGATCACTAACCAACCTATACTAAGAAGCTTAGGATAAGCAGGTAAGGTATGAAAGCAGGTAACAAAAACAGGCTATGCATCAGAGTAGGATCATACAGAAAGCAGTAGCAGTTCTAATGCAAGCATGAGAGGGAAAGAAATGGGCGATATCGGAATGCTCAAGGGGGGTTTGCTTGCCTGGTTGCTCAGACGAGAAGGAGGGATCGTCGGTAACGTAGTCGATCACAGTGGTATCGGCAGCCGTCATGGGTCTACCGAAGAGAAGAGGGGGAAGAAACAGTAAATACATAGCAAGCAAGAGCATAACAGGATAACAGGCAGAGCTAGACGTGTTCTAATGCGGTGCTACACTCTACCGGCGAAGGGGAACAACATCCGGGAATGCTTTCCCAAAGTTTGGCATTTTCGCACAAACGAATCGGAGGGGGACGTTTGCAGGTTCGCTATGCTAGAGACGCGTGACAAATGAAGGGAATGTGTATTCGGATTCATCTCGTCGTTCTGAGCAACTTTCATATATAAAGTTTTTCGATCCGAGCTACGGTTAGTTTTCTATGTTTTTTCAAAGTTTTAATTCCGGAATTATTTAAAATAACAAAAAAGAAAATATGACGTCAGCGTGACGTGTTGATGATGTCAGCAGTCAACAGACTCGCTGACCAGGTCAAACCTGACCTGTGGGTCCAGGGGGACCCACATGTCAGCCTCTGTTAGTCTAACAATGCATTAAACTAACTAATCTAGGTTAATTAGCTACTGGACCCCACCCGTCAATGACTCATTAGTTTAGCTAATTATATCTATTTAGGAAAAATGTTTTAATTAGGTTAATTATGTGGGGGCCCGCGTGTCAGTGGCTAGGGTTGCCCAGTCGATGCGTTGACTGGGTCAACCAAGTCAATGGGGCCCACCGGGCCCACTGGTCAGTGACACAAAGGCGGGGCCCACTGCGCCACGTCGGCGTAGGCGCCGGAGACAACTCCGGCGACCAAAAACGCGGCGGAGCTCGCCAGACTTGGCCGGAAAAACGCTACAGCGCTCCGTTCGGGGCGTGCTTAGGTTCGTTCGAATGGGCGTTCAACGCCGCATCCATCTACGGGAGCGGTACGACCGTAAATGGCCGGTAGCTACGGCGGTGAGCGGCGGAGCGGACGCCGGGTTCGGCCCTCGCGCGAACTGCGGCTAGAGGGCACGACAGGACTACTGGGGAGGCTCTACGGGGTCCTGGCAAGTCCCAGAGCACGGTGGCGAGGTCGGGTGAGCACGACATCGACGAGGACAATGGTGACGAGCTCTGTTGCGGAGTGGGCTTCGGGCGGTGATGGCAACCGTGCAGGGGAGTGAGGGGAGAAACGTGGTGGCTCACCGGGAGCCTGTAGATGAGCAACACGGGCTCGAGGGAGGCTCGAGGTGGCTGGATTTCGACGGTGAGGGCGGCGGTGCCGGAGGTGGAAGACGACGATGATCAGGGGTAGCAACGCCTCCCAGCTCGCGCTGCTGGCCGTAGTCGATGCGGGAGATGCCGACGGTGCTCCTCGTCGTCTTCGCTTGGCTCGGGTCGTCGGCCGTGGTCACGGCGAGGCGGCAGTGGCGACCGCGTTGGGTGGGCATAGGGGAGAAAGGGGTCTGGGGTGAGGGAGAGTGGAGGACGGAGTGGGGAGCGAGCGGGCAAGTGGGGGAGAGGACCGAGGCATCGCAGGGGGCGGCATCCTCATCGCCTCCGCGGTGACGCCGACGAGCTGGTCCGGCGGGGACTGCTCGGTCGCAGGCGCCCGGTCGCGTGAGCAGTGGGGAAGAAAGGCGACCAAGGGAGTGCGGGGTTGGGCCGACCTGGCTGGCCCGGGGCTCAGCTGGGCCAAGGGGGGGTTCTAGGCCCAGGGGGCTCCACTTTTAATTTTTCTTTCTTTTATTTAAATTAAAAGGATGGATACTGCTTCGGATGAAAACATGGCATCAAATGACTTTTTTTGTTGAAAGTGAAACTTAGCAAATAATTCAGGCACAATGTTGTGGTATTACCTAAAAAGTTTCAGGGCCAAAAGAATTGTTCAAGCATTTTTAAAAATTGAAAAGGGTCAATTTAAATGCCGCTGGAGCACTGAATTAATTCCCATGGGCATTCTGAAGAGGTTGTTTCAACATGACAGTGATCAGGGAAATTTATAGGATAAGGTGAACATTTTAGTTTCATGGTTCGAAGAAATAAAAACGTCACTAGCAATTTAAATTTGAATTTGACTTTGATTTGTACAAGTGGCAATTTGCATAGTAATCATGACGACATGGCCACCGTTAGAGGGTGATTACTGTAGCATGATTCTCGGTGTGTTACAAATCTCCTCCACTACAAGAAATCTCATCCAAAGATTTAAGAGGTGGAGTAAGGAAAAAGACTCGGGAAGGACGGAGCTCAACACAAGATAGGTACGCGGGGACTATGGTGGTGAATGTGGCATAGAGGCATCTCTCGAGTTGAAATTCAGGAAAGTCATCGAGAGCAAAATAAGAAGGTACACTAGGATGTTTCAAGCGGATGGACAAACGATTGATACATGAACCGAGTGTGAGAAAGGGGTTCAGAGCACCAGGAATAGATCATCGCTCAGAAGGTGGCTCGTGACATGATACGAAGCCAAGCGTGCGTGTCGGGGTCAAAACCGGCGGATCTCGGGTAGGGGGTACCGAACTGTGCGTCTAGGATCGATGGTAACAGGAGGCAGGGGACACGATGTTTACCCAGGTTCGGGCCGTCTTGATGGAGGTAATACCCTACATCCTGCTTGATTGATATTGATGATATGAGTATTACAAGAGTTGATCTACCACGAGATCGTAGAGGCTAAAACCCTAGAATCTAGCCTATGGTATGATTTTTGTATATGATCTATCGACTAGCCTGGCCTCGGTTTATATAATGCACCAGAGGCCTAGGATAGCAAGAGTCCTAGCTGAATACGCCGGTGGGGAGGAGTCCTTGTCTTGATCACCAAGTCTTGTGGAATCTTCCATGTATGCGGTAGCTGTCTGAACTGGCCCATGCGTATACGGCCATGGGGGTCCTCGGCCCAATCTAATAGATCGGGAGACGACGTGGTGAGTACCCCCTAGTCCAGGACAACTTCAGTGAGGAATAACCTTTAGAAACAGGGGGTACATGAGAGTCAGGTTTCGAACCTGTGGATTTGTGAGTTATGGGCCCACCAGGTGGGTTAAAAAGTAGGAAGGGTGTTGACATCTTGTACGGTCATGTTAGCAAGGCATGTCAGAGTGTAACCTGTCAGTTATGTCAGCAACAACGTCGGTACCAAGGGCGAGGGACGAAGAGAACCATCTTCCTGCTCGTTGAACGAGGCAGGCCATTAGGCAAAGTTCTCGTCCATCGGTGGCTACTGGAATGTCATCAACAATAGTAACAGGGTCTTACTGACAGAGTGATACAACGAAGTGTTTACATAAGCAGGGAAATATTACTGCTTAGATCATATAGATCACAAGAATGGTTTAAACAAAACAATGGAAAGAAAAATGTGTTTAAACACATACTTCAGGGGTATATCCTTCCCAAGGACAAGCAGAGCATGGTATCCATGACAGGATAGAAGTATAAAACCATTTAGGTAAGGGGAAAGAAATTTCATGACATTACCCATACAACGGTGTTTGGATAATTGATAAAGAAGATTTAGTATCGTGCTTCAAATGTTCTTATTGGAGATTGGATTACCACAGACATGCTTCGAGATAGCATTGACATGGTTTCAAGCAAAGGTCAGACTTTGGATACACCAAGGACCCATCGAAAACAACTTAGAAAATAAGTCATACCATTTTAGCAGGGAAAAGATGAGGGTGTGGCCGACGGGCTCAGTAGCAATCCATCGACATGTCAAAAAGGATGTATTCCCAAAATCAATATGAGCAAGTTTGTGTTGGGGGGAAGACAAGAATGTTGTTGATGCTGACACAAATCATCGAGAGGCAAGGATGTTATTTCTAGCCATGAATTCAATTGACATCTCTGAAGAAGCCAAAGTGTGATGGTGATCAAGACAAAGTTTGTCGAGAGACTCCACGAAGATGCCCTCGAGCAGAAAAGGGAGGATGAAGTGAAAGGCTATGAGAACCACAGATTCGACACAAGCTCAAAGTCAAGCTTGTTGTTTGAGGTGAAATGATAAGATGAGGAAGATCGACGTAAGCTTAGCTCATCGTCGGAAGTTGCTCTGGGCATAAGGACCAGGTAGCACAGTTAAAAAGTTGCCATGATAAAATATAGTCGTCCAGGCTAGGAATGATGTGACGGGGTATAAAGCTTCCCGATATCAAGTACTAGGTGTAATGCCAGAAGGTAAATCGGAGTAGAGGGTGGATGGGGGAAATGATTTGCAGAGGATAGGTAATTTTAACTTACCCAGTGAATGAGATCAAGGAGGAAATATGGTCGAGACCATAACTGCAAGGGATCCAATTTACGATACCGGAAGAATATTCAAATGATTAAATATCCTTGCAAGGAGCTTTCATGATATGTCCCACACCGTGTCCGTGGGCATGAACACAAAGGTTCAGGGTCGACTCCCACTTCTACAATGCATAACCTTTCATTTTACTTCTCGCTCTTGATGAAGCTGTAGTATTGAAATTTTATCTGAAGAAAAGCTAGTAGAGTATAACCCGCATAACTTTTGAGTTCACACAGATTAGGGAAGGCATAGTTTTAACCAATCAGGGCATCTTAGGAACATATGTCATAAATTTCAAGAGTAAATAACACAAACTCGGGAGTAGAGCATGTTTGAGAAAGCAGAGGATACAATTTACCAAAAGCATTGTGTATCTGAGGAAAGGCTCACAAGCTTATTTAATATGAAGGACGTTGTCGGATAAAATCCGAAAAACAGGTCTGGTGGTCCACAAGGGATTTGATGTGAGCATCAGTATTCAACCAGAGGAACAAAGAATGCAAGGAGATCAGATTATAGAAACAACTGACTAAATCAAAGCTCAATTGCAAAGGAATTATGAATTCCAAGACAAGGGATGAGAAACAATGATTTGATTAGGGATGGATAGGTAGAATAGCCTTAGGGGTACAATCGATGGCGATTTGATTGATCGAGATTCAGCACATGTTAAAATGACGCCTGAGCTGCAAGGATGAATTCTAGGATCAGATTGAGGATTGCGAGCATTCACAACATATTGTATCAACGAACTCAAAATTATAATGACAAAGGCTGACAATAAGATTAGTAAACTTATGGTATTAACCATAATGCAAGCAAGCAAGAAATTCAAGAACAATAGGCTGTTGAGGATTTTCACAAGAACGAATGGTATTATGAAGACTTTTGTGAAGTACATGAATCAACTGAGGATGAGCGGATACTCGATAGGTGCATAGAGTTATCCATAGGGGTATTCAGGTAACAAAGAACTGAAGGCAGTAAGCTCAAAGGATTCTCAGAACAAAGGAGAGCAGTTCAGGGCATCTTGTAATAACAATCTCAATGGGATAGAATGCAAGATTGGCAAGTGTGTGTAGTTATCCATAAGGATATTTCGGTGGTAGGGAATTGCAAAGGCAACAGGCACAAAGTCTCGAGAGAATATCGTAGAGTATCTTTGGAATATTCTGATGCAGCAGGCGATTATCTAAAATAAGGGGCACTCCGAGAGGAAGTAGTTACGAGATCCTAATGTTAGAGTTAGCAAAATCATTTAACCCAAAAGGAAGAGAGAACAGAGTCCCAGAGTCTAGACGAGGAATAAAAGATCCTAATACCACCCAAATGGCGGCGTGGGCCCGTAATACACACAGCCATGTTAGTAAAAGTTTTTGTAGTGACTAGACTCAACTTGGGCCAAGGATTGGAAAGGAGGCTACCTACAGGCAGTCGGCTCTAATACCAACTTGTGACGCCCTTGATTCAATCGTACACTAATATTACACGCAAACATGTACGATCAAGATCAAGGACTCATGGGAAGATATCACAACACAACTCTAGACACAAATTTAAAATAATACAAGCTTTATATTACAAGCCAGGGGCCTCGAGGGCTCGAATACATAAGCTCGAATACACAAGAGTCAGCGGAAGCAACAATTTCTGAGTACAAACATGAGTTAAACAAGTTTGCCTTAAGAAGGCTAGCACAAAAGCAAGATTGATCGAAAAGGCAAGGCCTCCTTCCTAGGAGCCTCCTAACTACTCCTAGTCGTCTGCGGTCTTCACGTAGTAGTAAGCATCCTCCGGGTAGTAGTAGTCATCAGTGGCGTCGTTTGGCTCCTGGGATCCGTCATCTGGTCGCAACAATCAGGTATGGGGGAAACGAAGTAGCAAAGCGACCGTGAGTACTCATCCAAAGTACTCACAAGACTGACATCAGATCTAAACTAAGTATGCATCTGTATCAAAGGAATGGGTTGTATCTGTGGACTAAACTGTAGAATGCCAGGAGGGAAGGGGAAAGCCTAGCCTATCAAAGACTAGCATCTTCTGGAAACCACCATCTTGCAGCAACAGGAGGGAGTAGAGTAGCATAAAGTAAAGTAGTAGACGTGTTATCAACCTCGGCCAGAGATCCTTTCTCGACTCCCTGCGAGAAAGCAATCCCAGAGCCATACTATCCAAGTGTCAACACATTCCAATTCTCATCACCATCCTGTTCTCATCACAAGTATCCAGTTCTAGTTGTATCGATCGGTATACAACTCCAAGTGTCCGTTACCATAGGACAGGCTATCGATAGATGTTATCTTCCCTTCAGGGGTGCACCAACTTACCCACCACGCTCGATTAACTCCGGCCGGACACACTTTCCTGGGTCATGCCCGAGCTCGGCCAAACAATACCTCGCAACCCGACCTAGGCTTAATAGAGAGGCCAGGACGCTGGACTAAATCTATCCCCCCAGGGGTCATGGGCCATCACCCCGGGAACTCCTGCACGTTGCGTGGGCGACCGGTGAGCAGACCTAGCTACCTACTTCAAAAAGGCAGGTGCTTACCAGTCCAACCCGGCGCGCGCCGCTCAGTCGCTGACATCTATTAAGCTTCGGCTGATGTATACGACGCAGAACGCCCATACAATGCCCACGTGATGGTTAGTGCTATCAGGCCAGAGGGCCCTCGGATCAAATATCCAAATCGTAGTGGATTAGGAGCACGCGGTAAGGAGCAGAGACTCACGATCGATGTGACCCCGTCACCCCGTCTCGAGTACTTGCGGCAAGGGCCAAGAATGCCCGGCCGCGCCTCATAAGTATCTCGCGGGCACCTTCCAGGTCAACCCAACTCCACATCGCTCGCTATTAAGCTCATGCGGGTACCCCTCACGGCCGACCCATCTTTAGTAACATGGCTCAGTGCAAAGTCATAGTAACCATAGTAACTGTGTGTCTAACACCAAGGGGAAAACCTGAGGAATCACCCCCGATGAATTCCGCTCGATGTTATCATCAAGGTGAACGTAAGAGGATCCACCCTCGAGGTTCACACTTGAGGGGTTGCACGACAGAGCCATAAAAGAAGTGGTTAAGGAGGAAATCACCCTCGATGACCTCGACCATATAGCTATACTACAGAGATCTCGTCAGGAGTGATGTATGAGGTTCCACTCTCGGTACTCGATGGTAACTCTGCAGAGTCGTACAACTAGGGGGGGGGGGGTGATGTGCGGTGCCGGGGCCTGGACGTCGATCACGTTGATCGAGTCATCGAACATAAAGCGGGGCAACTGGGACAAGGTAGGGGTCACTGATGGATCACTAACCAACCTATGCTAAGCAGCATAGGATAAGCAGGTAAGGTATGAAAGTAGGTAACAAAAACAGGCTATGCATCAGAGTAGGATCATACAGAAAGCAGTAGCAGTTCTAATGCAAGAATGAGAGGGAAAGAAATGGGCGATATCGGAATGCTCAAGGGGGGTTTGCTTGCCTGATTGCTCATACGAGAAGGAGGCATCATTGGTGACGTAGTCGATCACAGTGGCATCGGCAGCCGTCACGGTGTCTACCAAAGAGAAGAGGGAGAAGAAACAGTAAATACATAGCAAGCAAGAGCATAATAGGATAACAGGCAGAGCTAGACGTGTTCTAACGCGGTGATACACTCTACTGGCGAAGGGGAACAACATCCGGGAATGCTTTCCCGAAGTTTGGCATTTTCAAACAAACGAATCGGAGGGGGACGGTTGCAGGTTCGCTATGCTAGAGACGTGTGACAGATGAACGGAATGTGTATTCGGATTCTTCTCGTCGTTTTGAGCAACTTTCATATATAAAGTTTTTCGATCCGAGCTACGGTTAATTTTCTATGATTTTTCAAAGTTTTAACAATATTATGGAATTATTTAAAATAACAGAAAAGAAAATATCACGTCAGCGTGACGTGTTGATGACATCAGCAGTCAACAGACTCGCTGACCAGGTCAAACCTGACATGTGGGTCCAGGGGGACCCACATGTCAGCCTCTGTTAGTCTAACAGTGCATTAGACTAACTAATCTAGGTTAATTAGCTATTGGACCCCACCCGTCAGTGACTCATTAGTTTAGCTAATTATATCTATTTAGGAAAAATAGTTTAATTAGGTTAATTATGTGGGGGGCCCGCGTCTCAGTGGCTGGGGTTGCCCAGTCAGCGCGTTGACTGGGTCAACCAAGTCAATGGGGCCCACCGGGCCCAGTGGTTAGTGACACAAAGGCGGGGCCCACTGCGCCACGTCGGCATCGGCGCCGGAGACAACTCCGGCAACCAAAAACGCGGCGGAGCTCGCCGGACTTGGCCGGAAAAACGCTACGGCGCTCCGTTCGGGGCGTGCTTAGGCTCGTAAGAACGAGCGTTCAACGCCGCATCCATCTATGGGAGCGGTGTGGCCGTAAACGGCTGGAAGCTACGGTGGCGAGCGGCAGAGCGGATGCCGGAGTTTGGCCCTTGCGCGAACTGCGGCTAAAGGGCACGACAGGACTACTAGGGAGGCTCTACGGGGTCCTGGCGAGTCCTAGAGCACGGTGGCGAGGTCGGGTGAGCACGACATCGACGAGGACGACGGTGACGAGCTCCGTTGCGGAGTGGGCTTCGGGCGGCGATGGCAACGGTGGCTACGGTGATGGATCCGTGCGGGGGAGCGAGGGGAGAGACGTGGTGGCTCACTGGGAGCCTGTAGATGAGCAACACGGGCTCGAGGGAGGCTCGAGGTGGCCGGATTTCGACGGCGAGGGCGGCAGTGCCGAAGGTGGAAGACGTCGAGGATCCATGGCAGGAATGCCTCCCAGCTCGCGCTGCTGGCCGTAGTCAACACAGGAGATGCCGACGGTGCTCCTCGTCGTCTTCGCTTGGCTCGGGGAGGTCATCGGCAATGGTCACGGCGAGGCGGCGGCGGCGACCGCGTTGGGTGGGCACAGGGGAGAAAGGGGTCTGGGGAGAGGGAGAGTGGAGGACGGATGGGGAGCGAGGGGGCAAGTGGGGGAGAGGACCGAGGCGTCACAGGGGGCGGCATCCTCATCGCCTCCGCGGTGACGCCGACGAGCTAGGCCGGCGGGGACTGCTCGGTCGCAGGCGCCCGGTCGCGTGAGCAGTGGGGAAGAAAGGCGACCGAGGGAGTGCGGGGTTGGGCCGGCCTGGCG